>NC_056747.1:1293069704-1293219133 GCF_019279795.1 Protopterus annectens
TGTAAAAAACATTGTCCCTTTACCAATAACCTCCTGTTTAAAGTTTATTAAAAAAATCTTCAGGATACCCTCTTTTCTGAAACATCTCCAGAACTATTTCTCATTCTGCATAAAATGTATCTTGTCATGATACCCTTCTAGCCAAGTGAACCAATTTTCCTTTGAGAACGGCCCTTTTCTGAAACTTAGGATGCCAACTTGAAAAATATAAATATGAACTGGAAAAAGCTGGCTTATGATATATGTTTGAAATAAAGCACTGGTTTGATACATCCTTACTAATTTTAATATCTAAATAAGACATTGTTTCTTTATTGTAGTAATGAGAAAATTTCAGAAAATGGACAGTGTCATTAATATATTCAAAAATCACTTGCAGCCTATCCAAAGTATCAACCCACAATATAAATATATCATCCAGGTATCTGTTATAAAAAGTCCACGAACTAGAAAAAGGGCTTTTGAAAATGTACTCAGCCTCTGACTATGTGCCATAGTGTAACTGGCAAAACTCTGAGAGCATGCTGCCCCCATAGCCACACCAGTAACTTGTCTATATAACTGACCTTCAAAAAAAAATAAAATTGTTTTGAAGTGGAATCTCAATTAAGGAGGTAATAGCATTAACCTTGGTGTTGCTTAGAAGGAAAGAATCAAAAAGTTGTTTCTGAAACCAACATCATCCTATTTCATGAGGAATAACAGAAAACAAGCTGTGTACATCAATTGTAACAAGAATCACCCCTTTACAAAAAGGGAACATTGTTTAGTTTTTCCAAAAACTGCCAAGAATCTCTGCAGATTTGATTAATGGGTTCCAAACCCCTCTTAATATTGTGATCAATCCACTTGGCAATAAAATACATTTTTGACCTAGACCCATCAACAACAGGTTGAAAAGGTGGATTAGTTATGTTTTTGTGTAACTTAGGAATCCCAAAGTTACTGGTTAGAACAGTTTTGTCATTACACATGTCAGCATAGTCTTTTTCATTAATCTCACCTTGCATTAACATGTCTTGTAATAGTAAATCACCCTTAGAATATGCAACATTAACTTCATTGCGTGAAATCTCCTGATACATGCTGTCCATATGGTTCACGTATTCACCAGTATCCATTACCACAAGACCACCGCCCCCTTGTCAGGCAACATAATCCTGATACTGTGATCATAAGCCAACTCTTTAAATAACTCGACATCATGGCCAGTCAAATTACTAAAATGATCTCCTTTGTGTTTACTTATTAATTCATGGATCTCATATTCACAAACTTTTTCAAAAAGAAAAATATCACATTGTAGGGATGGATTAAAACAGCTAGGATGACGTAAAACATTAACACAATCAAGGTGTTCATTACCACCAAACAAAAGGACTAGATTCAGGTTATGAGTAAAAGGTTTTAATTCACAAACTATATCCACAATTCTGGCTCACTGTGCAGCCACAAATGTTAAACCTTTTGATAAATTATCAGAATGCTCCACTGTTAGCATTTTGGAGGAAAAGTTATAAATTTTAAAATCAGACAAAGTGTTGTACACATTGTTTACCATATTGGGATACTTGGTTGTTGGGTTGAATTCCATCCATTAGCTCTAATGATATCTATTCCTCTTCTTGGGCCGAGCTCCCTCCTTTAGGTAACGGTTGCTGCCAAGGCTGAAAACTCTGATTCTGAATTATTTTGGCCCTCCTTACATGTGGTGTTTCCAAAGGGACTGTGGGTTCAGGGGATAGACTGTATAATATAACTTCCTGCTGCACCCATGGTTGGCTCTCATTGATTGAACTATCAGTTACCACGGTGACCTGGAGGTTTTGGGTACACCCCCTAAATTGGTGTACTCATTGATATCCCTTTTAAGTTTGACTAATTTACATTGGAATAAAGTTTGACATGAAGAATTAACCAATTTAATAACATTGTCAAAATTAGTCATGTAATATTCAAAGTTTAAATCAGAATGTATTGAAGCGTTAAGCTGATCAAGCTGGCGTAGAAGCTGTTCAAGGCGTTTGTTGTGTTTGATAATGACCATCATTAAGTCAAAACCAGCTCAGCCAAACACCTCATACAAATCCTTGATGTATTCCGAGTTGTTAATGGCCCCATTTGGAAACTGCCAAAGAAGTAAACCTCTTGGAACTTGTTTGACATCAAGGTTCTTAAGTAAATAACTATTCTCCAATTGGAGTTTTTTATATTGAAGTAAAAGCTTCTCAAAGGATTGTAACTGCTTGGCAAATGAAAGAGCTCTGTTAGCGGAGAGTGTATTGTTAGCCAATTCAGTATCAAATTAAAAAAAGATTCTTTCCCTAGTCCAGCACTAAATTAATTCCATTTACTACATTGTTGTTAGAATTAGTAACACCGCTGCATCCAGTATCTCTAGTAGATTGTGTAAGAGGTAAACCGAGGGAGACCTGTGAATAATTGGCTGCCCCATTAAAAGTAAATTGTTATATCAGATGCATAGTAAACTGGTTGCTGACATTTTGTGATCCAGTAGTAGAAAGATATCCTAAAGTGTTGCCGGTTAGTTCAGAAATGCCTCTGTCACCAGGTATAGACATAACTAATACAAAATTCACAAAACAAACTAGGAACAACCAACTGGCACAGGAACATCCACTGAAGAAAAAACGTCTAACAACTGGATTAAGATACTTTATTGGTTAAGCACTTTCATTCTTGCAGTGAGAACATTATCAGAGCAAGTTTACATATGAAAAATCAACTACAAGTTTGGAGCACTGACAAACACTTGCTGTTTTGTGGAACAAGTAATCATTTATCATTTAAACATCTTACACTTCTTATATCTGATGATTATTTCAAAACAACTGAAATGAATCCTAAAAATATGGAATGATTTTTTTTTATATGTACATTCATTTGGAACAAGTTAAGAATATCTAGTTTGAATGCAAATAAGTGCCTTTACTGTCACACTTTGTATCAAACTTCACTTATTTTTAGATATAGTTCGGCAAAATGTAAAATAGCTCTTTCCTATATATGTAAAAGCAAACTACATGACATTTTACAATGTAAGCTCCAGGAAAACATAAGCATTGAAGGTTTTTAGTTAGTAACTGTTCATATGTGTGCAGCCACTCCAGACATCACTAGGACATTAAGGAATGTTGTATCGCTTATAAGTGAAATTATGCGCTATGACTTTGAAATGACTCAGTCTTCATCTCATTTAGTTATCCTTGGCCTAATACAAAGACTGTTTAACATTTAACTTAGTAGTAAACAGAATAAGTGCATTCAGTTCTTCAAATGAAATAAAAATTATTAAATTGATTTAAAGTAATTCAGCCTATCACTGGCATCAGATATTCCTATTGATAAAAAATGATTGTTTTTTTTTTTAAAACCTGGTTGCATGTGTACTCATTTTCAGACATAACTAATGCACAACCCCTATCAGAAATAGATCTCTTAATGGTTTATATAAATCAAAAGGACTTCTAGGAGTATTTGAAATTAAGAAGTGTAGTATGTTGATGGTAGACTTTGAAGGTAGCTATTTAATAAAGACTTGTTTCTGTAAACAAACTAGATATAACTATAAAGATAAAACTGTACACATATTTTCTGAAATGCTAAACACGTGTGTGCTTATATGCACCTGTATATTTATTTATGTAAGTCTGGGCAAATTGAGTACATGCTTAAAAAATTAGTATCAAATAAATGAGAGTCTTACTTTAATTAATTCTGTACAGCTGAAGTAACTGGAGGAGAAGTAGGGTTGGTCTTTGTCTTCTTTTATAAGGAGAATCCAAAGAAATAGTGTGAAGAGGATCTAAACCCAGATGTATGTACCTCCATTAGGCTCCCAGGCATGTCTTCTTGGACAAGAATTTGAGGGATTTTCCCTAGTTCCTCCGAGAGGATCAGCACTGACACCCCTTCTTGGCTGAGTTGGCCTCCAAGTCGGTCGATTTGGATGTGCTAGAAGCCTGTACATGTCAGACTACCAAGAAGTCCTTACAGTGGGAGCAGGTACAACAATTAGACAGTCTGACTGCTGCTCAAGCAGAGACATCTGAGTCTGACTGACAAAAAGGAACAGACTTTTCGTGTTCTCTCCTTTTAACTTTTTTGTTTTCTTTTTAGGCTGATATGTATATCTGAGGCCTAAGAGTATGAAGCCATCATAAAATATGCCAGTGTTTGAGGATGCCTATTTTAATGTAAAGTTTGAGAAAACTGAAGCAAATATGAATAATCTTATGAAAAAATGATTGGAAAATGGTGCAGTCTGTAATTAGAATGTTTATCTGTATAAGGAATTTGTTAATTGCAGTCACATTTCTCATTATTAGTTGACATGGAAACAATTTTTTTTCAGAATAATAAAAGAAAAGTGAGAGGCTCCCCATTAAATTTTATCTGATAAAAAATGACTGTACCTGGAACAGATCATCTGCCTGATAGACTTGCAATGCAGGCAAAATCTTCATTCATGGACTAGCAGCAAGAAAGTTCTGAACATTTTTGTGCCCAAGTGTCCCCCCTTAAGTACCAGCATGTAATCTCATGTATAAAGTTGGTGTTCAGCCCAAGAGGAAGGTGCTCAAGCTTTTGTTGAGACCACCTCCACCAAGAGGCAGGAAACCATTGGAGTAACACAGGTCTCCAAGCTGGGTCCACTCCTGTTTGGCATCTACTTCTCTGAGGTCAAGGCTAATGTCAAGGGCCTCTGGCTCACCAAGTTCACAGATGACTGCAAATTGGGAGCCATCATAAATTCCCCCCATGACACTAACATCCTGCAAGAGGGTCTAACACAAACAAATGACTGACACCAAAGCCATGGATTAAAACTCAAGAAAGAAATGCATTATAGTGCCTTTTTGAAAAATGTCTACCCAGGCAAATTACTCCATTTATAAGATATTACTAAGAGTTGACCTGGTAGTTAGAGATTTGGGAACATGTGTATAGAGTAATCTGGCCTTTGCGCAACATGTAGCCAAGGTTGTAAGAAAATCATTCTATGTTGCCCAGCTTATAAGTAAGGGTATGACATCCCGGTCCAAGGAAGTTATAGTACCACTCTAATCATCCCTTATCAGACCCATCATTGAGTACAATGTCCCTTTTCTGTATGTACCTGACTAGGCATATGCAACAGTTGGAATGCTCACAGAGGTTCCTCACCAAGGGAATCCTGGGTACTAACACACTGTACTATACAGATTGCCTTAGAGCCCTGTCTCTATACTCAGTCTCCTACAGGTTGTTGAGACGCAATCTGTGCTTTGCATATAAACCGTCCTCATATCCAGTCTGGATGAAGCTTTTGCACATCCACAAAAGAAGCAGCACTAGATACCCCTAGATCCAGGGGTTTGAACTTTGCTTGTGACATAAACAGAACATGCTGGAGAGACAGATGTGTGACTTAAAGGGTCCCCATGCTCTAGAAGAGGCTCCCCGTCCATGTGAAGCAGAGTGCATCCCTAACCTTATTCAAATGTAACCTTGACCATTCCATGGGAAATCATAAATTCATCCTCAGGCTGGCCGCGTGTCTCTTATAGACTGAGGCTAACAGAAATCATTCCCTAACTAACATGCCCCCCATATAACTTTTAGCAATCTCCTAACATATCCCCCCTAACAAACATGCCCCCAAATAAGTCACACATGTTACCAGGGGATGCAGTTGGGTTGGGCTGGGTTGTATTGCTAGACTCATAAAGGCACTGGTTGGTAGTTAGCCTAGTACATACCTATGAACCCATGACTGGCTGGATGCATGGTATCCTTGGCAGGATACATCCCGTATATACCTCTCAACCTCTCAGTGCAAGAAATCTGGACAAAGCAAGAAATAATGGGGACAAAGACCCAAAAATAGGGACAGATTTTAAATGTTGCTCCTGTAAACTTAGGAAGTTGCTAGAATTACAGTTTTTGAATTCTGAAGTATGAAACTCAAATGTTTGTCATTATTTAGTATTATTTAATGACTTCAGTCCTTAATGGTTTGTCAGAAAACCACAAATTTTATGAGGAACACACTAAAAATATGAGGCAAAAATCTCAACATTCTGTGAAAATCTGGACAGTTGAGAGGTATGATTCCATATGTGAAGAACAGTGCAACAGTAATCAAATGAAGGACATTGTTTGTTTATTGTTTATGGATGTGAGAAGTTTTGTGAGTACATTTATGGTAGACAAACATGTGTTGAGACAAATCATAAACTATTACAGAGCTTTATTTTCAAAAATGTCTACATACAGCACCATTTTGTCTACAGAGAATGTTGATGTTTTACAGAATTTGACTTAACCATTGTGTATACACCTGACACAGACAGGCATACCTCTGATGTACTAACCAAAGCTTTTCTCAAAGTAAGCAAACAAGAATTTCTAAGTCATGACATAATGATGTCCATCATTCTCTATTTAATGATGTCTGAAGAAGGTACAGTGTACCGTAAGACACAGAAATGCAGCTAATGAGAAACATGGTAATGTTAGGATGGCCTGATAAGAAAAATGTTCATTTTATATATAAAAGTACAACATTTCTCATGATGAATTTAGTTTTATGCAAGGTATGTTGTTCAACAGTAGTGCCTAACCAGATGAGAAACAAAATTCTATAGAGAATTCTTAAGGCAAACCTTAGAATTGTAAAGAGCAGAGAAAACATGAGGCATTCTGTTTTGGTTTAGTATGTCTCTTCAAACTGAGATGATGGTGAGAAACTGTAAAATATGCTGTATGTGTGGAGATTGGGAACCACCATCCAAAGGTGTAGCTAAGGTGGGATAAAGGGGGCTTACACCCCAGGTGCAAATGCTAGGGGATGTGATTAGCAGATGTAGATCAGTCTTGACTGCATAACCAGCAGTCAGAATTGAAGCACTTTAGCACTCTGTGTGGCATAAACTGTCACAAATATAGCATGCAGTTTGTTGTGGTTTAAAAGTAAAGCTTAAAGATAAATAGAGCCAGATCAGGAATGGATCTTTTTTGTTTATACCTCAAATTAAAATTGAAGGTGGCACCAAACAGAGGAATGGTACGGGCTACCAAATAGCTTGCTACATCTCTGCCACCACCAATGCTCATGGTGAGGAGAGCAGGACTGTTTGCTTGCATGTCTCTTGTGAAAATGAGGGGTGATCAGTATAGTCAACCCATTTGACACCCCCTTTCCTTGTAAACAGAGTTTAGATCAGCTGGCATAATGGTTAAGGTCTTTTCCTCCCATACACCAGGTACAAGGTTTGATCGTGACCTCTGGTCAATGCCTGGATGGAGTTTGTATGTTACCCTTGGTCTTTGTGGGGTTCTACCCACCTCCCAAAGAACATGCTGAGTGTTTCCACCTCAAACTCATCCATCCACAAATGGAGATGTGGGCAGCAGCAGATACTCTAGATGGTGTCATATAGGGAGAACAGTTGTATAGATCAACTGCTTTGGGCATCAACTGTGGTGCACAGTATCCTCATGATAGGAGATCATGGATCACAGACTGCATGCTGTGTCAGAGCTAGCCATTTGATGATATAAAATATGTCTCTAGGTGATTTGATCATATTAACTAATGTCACCAACTGGGCATGGGTATTTGCTGGTGATAACCAAGTTGAGAACCCGGCCTAATCCAACCTAAACCAGGGATCCATGCTAATAGTGGGAGAGGTGTAAATCTCCCTATTGGCCCATGTGAGCCCACCATAAAAAAGCCCAGGTCAATAAGTTACTGACCAGCTACTATCTACTTGCCTGGCTTGGGTTATCTGGGATAGTTCTGTTGAGCAAAAGCTGGACATAAACAAATCAACCTGACAACATGAACTAATAATTGCTACACTCAATGTCACTTTCATTGACAGGACAAAGATTAGAAGTGGATGACATGATAGTAAGATGGAGGCTGGATATCCTATGCATCCAGGAAACAAAAGTGGAGGAGGACAAACTAGAAATGTTGTGAGAATTGGGGTGAGGGAGAGGCTTCAGAAGACAGTGAGGGATGTCATTAGAATTACTGATAGACTAACAGTAGTCAGACTCCAGTGTAAGGATAGGGCACCACTATTCATAATCTCAGCCTATGTCCCACAACAAGGCTGTGATAGTGATGAAAAGAGTGTATGTACTCAGACAGTAGTTGCAGCATGTTCTAAATCAAGCAGGACAACATGAATTGGTGCTGATAATGGGTGGCCTGAATGCACGTGCCAGGACAGACAGACAGACAGAACAGAATGTGAAGGCTGCCTTGGTTCACATGGGTGTAGCGAGTGGAATAAAGGAGAGGCCAGTTTAAAATTCTTTCTGGCAAATTGCGTTGAATGTGGTCAATGCATGGTTCAGTAAGAGAAACAGTCACATGATCACATATAAGAGTAGCCAACATGCAACTCAGGTAGACTTCCTCATATTAAGGAAAGGGCACTGTGGTAGAATCAGTGTTTGCAAAATTATCTCCAGTGAAACAAATGGTCCATAGCATAAACCACTGGTTGCCACAATCAGCTCCAAACAGTGATCAGAAAAGAATAAAAGGTCAACAAAGACTAGGCAGAAGACCGAAAAGTTGACTGGAGAGAAAGCACAAGAGTTCAAATAATTTATCAGGGATTCAGCACCTCAGGAAGAAGAGAAAATAGGTGGAGCTGAAGAAGAATAAAAGTATCTCAAACCAGCCTGTGTGAGAACTGCAGAACATGTATGTGGCTGAGTCAGGTATGGAAATAACAAGTGCAGGAAAAAGTGTGAAATAGAAATAAATGGACCAGACAAAGAAGGAATAGTGATTGGCTAACAAAGAGGCTAAGAGAGGAGTTGCAATAGCAATGAACAAGGCATCAGAGGCACTCTACCAGCTTACAACTTTTGGAAAGTGACTCACTAGATGGCACAAAGAAACTAATCAGGTTGCAAGGCAAAGAGGGAAAGATAAAGAAGATAGTCAGACACCCTTCATAAGGGAAGCCAGCCCACAGGAAATCAAAGGCAGGTGGAGGGAGACTTCCAGCAGTTTCTGAATAAAGAAACCCCCACAGAAGCTGTATGGCCTGAGGCACAACCTATGATGAACGAAGAGGAGTCCCCCCCAGAAGAAGTAAGAACAGCACTAAGGAAAACGAAGTCAGGAAAAGCAGCAGCCTCAGGTGAGATCACTGCAGATAGGATCAAGATGATGGGTGAGATATGGTGAAATGTCTCCTGAGGGTACTCATAGCAGTATGGAAAAAAAGGAGTAGTGTTGACTATTTCTCTGTTTATACAAAATGCTTAAAGAATCTGTCAGTGTTTTGATACATTTCTAATTGCATATGTGTGTAAGGGAGATTCTAAAGTACAAACTGTCTGTGGAGAATCAGCTGATCAGTAAGTGATATCATTAGAATGTTCCTGGTTGCTTTGTGATTACTTGAACAGATGACTGACAGGAAAAATAACTTTTTCAAACAGCTGACGGTTATTTTTAAAATAAGACAGTTGAGACTGTTAACCTGGATTATAAAGCAGACTGCTGAAGTCAGTTAATGCACAGCAGTTAGTAGAAAAGCAGTTAATGAAGAGTTATAGTCAATTACAGTACCGTGCAGTGGATATCCAGGAAAAAGGACTCACCAAAAATTGTAATCCTGCCTTTGTCTTGCTGTTATGTCTTAGATTAGATCAGGGACATTTTTCTCTAGTTAGATTAGGAAAGTTTAGTTATTTAGATAGAGTTTTTCTAAGATGATGGACTTCTGCCCTACAGTTTAATTTTATATTTCTGGTGATTGAATTGTAGTGTTTATTGAAAGTTATTGATTTACATTCTTGTAATCATTTTACTTATTATTAAATGTTTTTCATTACTTTACATTGTGGCTGGACAATCAGCATGTTATTTAGAAATTAGAGAGTGCTTATACCTGTTTGGTACTCCCCAGGTCACCTCAAATGCCTGGCTGCTTCTGGTTATAGCTATCATTTATTTTGATATTTAATTTTTAATAACTGATCACCCTTTGAAGGGCATGTAGACCTGTCTGACTCTGGTGACAGTGTTACCATTTGTATTGGGGAGGGGACACAGCTGGAAATCTGTATCAGGCTCCCCATAGGTGTTTTGAGTGTGTGAGATTTGAACTTATTTTGAGTGTGAGTGCATCAGAGGTCTTAAACTGGAACACACTGCTCTAAAGTGCATAATAAGGGATTACATTTGGGGTGGACAGAGGTATATAGTCCAGTCCTAGGAAATACAGCATGATCCTATTGTGCTCTTAAGGCAAATTGTGGAATTTTACTCTTGTGTGCTCTGTGCTCTGGTGTTTTCCATGATGCTCCCACACTAGAGTCAGTGGTGAGGATTGAGAGTCATTAATTATTGACACAGATTTTAAGTGGGGAATGTCACATTTATTGTTGGCAGTCCAGTGGGTATTGGCCAGATGTCACATTTAATTGGTGGCAGCTTAGTGGGATTTTTAACTGGATTTCAGTAGCCTGTGGGTGTTGTCATTAAGGTGTGCACTCTTGACAGCCACAAGGTAAATGTTCAGAATTTCACCTCACCAGTGTTTTATTTATTTATTTTTTTAGTTAGTCAGGGAAAGCAGGCAAGGGTGTCAGTAGAAAATTTTAGCAAGCTGTCAGAGATCCAGTTGGCTAAGGAGTGTGAAGCCAAAGGATTGGTGCATGCCAACCTGACCAAGGAAGCAATGATTTCGGCCTTGGTTGCAGCCACAGTTCAGATCAGTCATTTGGTGGATATCTAGTTTGGTGTTGGAGATGTGCAGCTTACCGAGACAGGACATACCACATTTTCTTCAGAGGACCTGAGAATCCATCTAGAGTTAAGGAGACTGGAACTGGAGGCTGAAGAAAGGGAGAGAATGCAACATCTGGAGGCTGAGGAAAGGGAGAAGCAGTGGCAATATGAACTGGAGACCAAATGTCTGGAGACCGAAGAAAGAGTGAGGTATTTAGAAGCTGAGGACAATGACAGACAGTGTTGGCATGAAATGGAGCTTCAAACCCTTCGAGAGGGTCACGGAGGTAATGGGGAAGGGAATAACCAGACCCCCAAAGCTGTACAGGTCAGTAAACCTTTTCCTCAGTACAGGGTGGGGATGACTTTGATGTTTTATTCATATTTTGCAGAGGGTATGTAGACAATATGATGCTGACTATGAGCTCTGGGTTTGGCTCCTGACTCCCTTACTCCATGGTAAAGCTGTTCAGGCTGCAGAAAAGTTCAATGATGTAGAATGTTTGACTTATGACAAAGTGAAATGTTGCTTGCTTGACTATTTCAAACTTACACCTGAGGCATATAGGAAAATGTTTCATGAACATAGACACAAGACAGATGAAAGTGTACGTGATTATATTGCTGACTTAAGTACTTACTTTCATACATGGGTGAGGGGTGTCAGGTTACCACTTCTGAGGGACTGGCAAACCTTTTGGTAAGGGAACAAGCCCTCAGTACTTTGTGTAATGACATGAGAGTCTGGTTAGCAGGCCATGAGTTTAACTCTGTGGAGGAGTTGGGGAGAAAAGGGGATCTCTACTTGGCAAGCAGAGCACCATTGCATAAGAAAGGGATATCCATTGCTGCACATGGACATAAGGGAACCCATGGGGGGGCAGCCTAAACCACTCCAACAGTGTACAGCAGTAATGGGGGAAACTACTAATCCAAGTGTACTGTTAGGGATTAGATGTTTCAAGTGTAACCAGAGGGGACACATAGCAGCCAAATGTCCACTCAGGCAAGGTGAAAAACAGAACGTAAGGGAGCCAATATGTGTCGATGACAAACTGCCAGTTGTAAGTTAGAAACAACTGGGGTGCCAAATTATCACCAAAATGTATATCCTATCTTAATAGATAGTAAACAGGTAATTGCTAAGAGTGACACAGCTTCTGCTATAGCCATTGTGAGGCCTGCAATGTTTAGAGAATAGCAGTACTTAATTGGGCAGTCCACTCCAGTCAGAGTATTGGGAGGGACCACATTCCAAATAGCTTTGGCTAGGGTTCATCTTGACTGGGAGGGTGAAAGAGGAAGTAAGCAAATAAGTGTGTTTGAGGATATTCCTGCAGATGTCCTGACTGGGAATGACTTTGATGATGTAGTACCTTGTGTACATGCAGTGACATTGATGATGCAGTACCTTGTGTACATGCAGTGACATTGATGATGCAGTACCTTGTGTACATGCAGTGACATTGATGATGTAGTACCTTGTGTACATGCAGTGACATTGATGATGCAGTACCTTGTGTACATGCAGTGACATTGATGATGCAGTACCTTGTGTACATGCAGTGACATTGATGATGCAGTACCTTGATGATGCAGTACCTTGTGTGCATGCAGTGACACACAGTTAGGCTTGGAGAAAGGCTTGTAGGTCTGGTAGTCTGGGAGAGACCCAAAAAGATCTCATACCTGAAAATGGGACTGGCATGGTGGCTGTTTCAGAGAAGGTCTGGTAGCAGCATATCTGAATGTCAGCCACAGCTGCTGGTAGGTACAGGTGTTCCCTTGGACATGGTGACTGCGAGGACAGAGGTGAGTGATGGTACCCAGAGTGACAGCGAGGCGCAACTATTGGAAGTGACTAGGCTTCCTGCAGAAGGCAGCTGGGGAAGGTCATAAAGGTAGAGTTGAGACAGGCTCAAATTATGGATCCTACATTACAAAGCTTGAGGAAGATGGCTAAGGAGGTACCTGAGGCTCAAGGAAGAAGGGAGTCTATATATTTGAACAAAGGTTTGTTGTATAGAGAGTGGACTCCTGGAGGTGGGCTAGAAGGTGAAGTAATACAGCAGTTGGTAGTGCCTAGGTAGTACCTACAGTTTACTGTCTGCCACTTTTAGCCATAGCACATGATATTATTTTCTTAGGTCATATGGGCATAAGATATACTAAGAGACGTATTATGCAATATTTCTATTGGCCCGGGGTTGTGAGGGATGTTGTAGGATATTGCAGGACCTGTGAATAGTGCCAAAAAGTTGGTAAAGCAGAGGACAAGGCTAAGGCTCCATTAATGCCTTTGCTTGTCATCAAAGAGCTGTTTCAGAGAGTGGTACTGGATATTGTGGGACCCAGGTTCTACAGGAAAGAAATACATCTTGGTAGTAGTAGACTATGCTACCAGATATCCTGAGGCAGTGGCTCTGTCATCTATTGGGGCAGAGAAGGTGGCAAATGCTTTGCTAGAAATCTTCAACAAAATACGTTTGCCATGGGAAATACTGACTGAGGTGCTAACTTCATGTCAGACATGCTGAGTTGTCTGTGGAAGAATTGTGGGGTGAAACATCTAAAGACTACCCCCTATCATCCCCAGACTAATGGCCTTGTGGAGAGGTTAAACTCTACATTAAAGACTATCCTATGGGCATTTGCAGACCAGTTTGTAAGGGAGTGGGACAAGTATTTGTCCCATCTGTTATTTGCATACAGGGGAGTACTACAGGAATCTACAGGTTTTTCACCCTTTGAGTTGTTATACGGGCATAGGGTGAGAGGGCCTTTAGATTTAATTGGAGACAAGTGAGAAGGTGAGAGTGAATCTCACAAGGAGTCTGCTGTGGCTTATGTTCTCAACGTTTGAACAAGATTTAAGGAGTTCATGGGTTTAGCTCAAGAGATCCTAGCAGTGTCCCAACAACAAAAGAAGGTGTGGTGTGACAGGAATGCTCAAGCCCAAGATTAGGCTGAAGGACAGAAGGTGAAAGTACTTGTTTCTGTTAGACGTAACAAGTTACAAGCAGCTTGGGAGGGACCCTTTGAGGTGGTGAGGAAAATCAATGACATGAACTACATGGTAAATTCAGTAGGTAGGAGACAAGGGCACAAACTGTACCATGTGAATATGATGAACGTTTATCGCAACAGGGAGGCCCTAGTATTCATAGTGGATGGCAAGAAGAGTCTGAAAGGGCTATGGTAACTGATCTTTTGGGTGAGACTAGGATTCACACCACTGTGGAAGAGTTTGCCATATCGGAGCAGTAAACTCCTAATCAAGTCCAGGAGATAAAAATGGTATTGCATGAATTTGAGGATATGTTCACAGGGAAACCTGGGTGTACTGACTTGATGCAGCACCATGGAGACACAGTCTATTAAGCAGGTTCCTTATGGAGTACCTGAGAGAGTGAAGCAGAGTCTGAAAGAAGAAAAAAAGAAAAATGCTAGAACTGTGAGTAATTCAAGAGTCTAACAATCCTTAAGCTTCCCCAGTAGTGCTAGTACCAAAGAAGGTTGGTAGTGTGAGATTCTGTGTAGACTACCGAAAATTAAATAGTTGCACAGCGTTAGATGCATCCATGCCGAGAACAGATAAAGCCATAGAACAGCTGGGTGGGGCTAGGTTCCTCCTGATTACCACATCAATGGCAACCCCCTAAGCACACAACCTGTGGTGAGAGACCTGGGCACTCAGGTTGATAACAACCTCACATTTGACCATCATGTAGTGGCAGTGATCAGAAAAGCCAATTGGTTGCTTGGTTCAGCTCACAAGGAAAGGGATAGCATCCAGAAAAAAGTAGGTTATTGTGATGATTGGGGAGAGATGGGTGAAGGCTGCCAGCCTAGTCAAATATAATTTGATATATAATTCTGGCATTTGTAAATAAATGTAAAATACAAGCATGTTTTCTTGAGTGTAAAAGAATTCTATGAAATGTGGAACTGCAAAATATGTGACAACATTGCACTCTACTGGCCCAGTGAAGCATGTTGTGACCCTTTCATGTTAGAATTCGGTTCCAGTGAGTCTGGATGAAGGTTTCATGCCCATTGTTTTAAGGCTAAAGTTTATGACCAGAATTTAGATGTGGAATGCGCTTTATTGGTCTGATTTCTGTTAGAGTATACATGTGAAATTACTTTTATTGTTGTAAGTTTCTGAGCAGGTGTTAGATTGATAAATAATGCGGTTTGTTTGCCTGGGAAAACCTAAGTGTCAACATGATGTAATTTGGGACGGACCCAGCAGACATGTTTGTTAGTAATGTTTAAATACTATTTCCAACAAGTGACTTGGAGCATTTTGATCTTGGATATCTAACTCAGCACTCTGCCTAAGCTCACATGTAAGTTTTAGCACTGTGATTTCTTGTAGGAATAGTTAAAGCTAGTAAAGATTAATTAGGTATTTTTCTTTGAAATCAGACCTATACTACTGTATTATTTTAAGTTTCTGTGTGATCTCTGAACTCTTAGATATCTCTGTGGTGTAGTAGTTTTGTCTTGTGTTTTAATTATTTATTATTAAATATTTTTAAAACCTTCTACCTGTGGCTGGTTTATGTAGAGATAAAGTATTCTTTAGAGTACATTATATATTTATAGAGTTTATTGTAGTAAGCCCTTCCAATAAGCCTTGAGACTGATTAGTCATATTACCATTGGATTATAATATTGCACAGTAATAATTGCACACCCTTTTAAGGGCCTTTTAGTACCTGATAATTAACTGGGAGGTGGCAGGAATTACTACCGTATGGTCTGGGTAATGGGGGCACAGCTGGAGAACCTGTGCCAGTCTTTTCCCAGGAAAGTCTGTGTGGTTGTATAACCTCTTCTCAAAGTGTGTGTGTGTTGTGTCAGCTACTTGGGCAGGGACACAAAGCACTGGTTGGACAGAGAGGGAATTGGAGGTTTTAGCTTGCCCAGCTAGGCTGAGACCTGGACCCTATAGCTGTGCCAGTGGGGACTCTTATTGGGGACCTGGTGAACAAGGGAGCAACCAGCCCCAGACTGACTGTGTTCTCTGTATGCACTTAATGGAAATTGTACTTTACTGTGTGTATTAGTTACCCTTTCCTCTCTTCTATGAGATGACCTCCCTGGTGTTAGTGGTGAGGATTGAGGCTCTTTGATTGGCTGGGCCAGGGCACGGTCATCACAGGTATTACCTCTCTATACTCCTCCCTCATTAGACTAATAATTGAGTATAAAGCCCCATTTAGTATGTACCTCTCCAAACATCTCCACCAAGATCACTGAAATACCTCACAAAGAGAATCCATGGCCTCCAACACCTGTCCTATGTGGACAGACTCAAATCATTATCACTCTATTCGGTGTCATACAAATTGCTCAGGGGTGATCCACGTCTCACCTACAAGGCAATATCAGACCCTGCCCTACTAGAGATGCTCCATATCCATAAGTCTAACTCTTCACGCATTACCCACTCAAAATGCCTGAATCTAATATGTGAAATCAACAAAACCTGCTGGAGAGACAGCTTTGTGTCCCAGAGGCTGCACCATCTCTGGAATTGACTTCAAAATACATATCAAACAAAGCACCTCGCTGACCCTCTTCAAGCACAACCTGGATGAGTGGATGGGAAACCACAAACTTGTCCCAGGGGTTCCACCTGTGTTCCTCATTCACAGGGGTGACAGGTGATGACTGAGGTTTCTTTTTTGGGGATAAACTCTTGGCTATGCTTGTAAGGGCCCCAGGGCCAATAGCCTTGTAACCTCATATGATCCTAGGTATCTGACCAGTATTGACTTGACTAAGGGATATTGGCAGGTACCCTTGACTTCTGCTGCTAGAGAAAGATCAGCTTTTGTAGCCCCTTATAGATTGTATGAACTTACCAGGATGTCATTTGGAATGAAGAAAGCCCCAGCAACTTTCCAGAGGCTGGTAGACCATATCTTAGTAGGAGCAGGAGAATATGCTCTAGCATACTAAGCTCCTTGTGTTCTGACTGATAAGTGCTCTCAAACAATCTAGAAATATATCTCTGATAAGTACAATTCTTGGCACTTTAACTTTTTAGAGTTCTGCATTGTCTTAATTTTTGCCTGACTGAATTATTTTATATATTTGCTGACTGAATTATTTTACATATTTGCTGGCATTGTTTTTTTTTGTTTCTGATCTCTTCTGAAACTGCCCCCCCCCCCATTCATGTGGTGGTGTTGACGTTTATAAAACTGGTGTAACTGCTTTTTTGTTATCTGGTTGCTTTGCAATTGCCTGCCCCTACTGTAAATTTCATCTGGGACACTCCTCCCAGTCTAGTGTTCATTCTACCTAATACAGACAGAACATTTGAGAAGGCCAACCCACTTAGGTTCTTAACCTTGAATTATCTTCTGCTCTTCCTTCCTCCCCCTGCACTTTACTAACAAAAAATTCTCCTTTTGTTCTGACTGAGTGTGCTTCTCAGCTGAGCTGATAAGTATATATTTTTGGCACTTTTTAACTGTTCAGAGTTGAATAAAACAACAACTGAACTTAGTTCAGAATACATTTTGAATAAATTGCATTTATTTAAATGATATTTGCTTTAATACTGCTACACACTCAAGTGTGCTAGCTAGCACTGCACTTGAAATTGTTTTAGTGCTGTTTTAGCTGCTTTCTGAAAAAAAAATCTAAGCTTGTTTCCTTCCTTTCTTGTAACTAGTCTAGTCCAGATACAGATTTGCTGTATCCAGGACTGTTGCTAAGCTTCTGAGTCCCCCCAAGTCTTTCTGTGTTGGAGGGAAGCCTTCTAGCTTATCAGTGAGAGTGGTAAGCACTAGGTAGCCTATCTACCACAAGAGGAGTGGTTTCTGGCCCAGAAATTGTAGTTTATTGGCCGTCTGTATCCTGGACTGTTGGTAAGCTTCTGAGCCCCCCCAAAGCATTCCTGTGTTGGAAGGAAGCCTTCTAGCTTATCAGTGGGAGTTGTAAGCACTAGGTAGCCCATCTACCACATGAGGAGTGGTTTTTGGCCCAGAAATTGTAGTTTATTGGCCATTTGAGCAGTTTTTCCATCTCTTTAAACTTTCTGGTTTAAAAGCCCACATTTGTGCTTGTTTCCCACCTTTCCTGTAACTAGTCTAGTCCGGGTACAGATTTGCTATATCCAGGACTGTATGTAAGCTTCTGAGCACCCCAAGTCTTTCTGTGTTGGAGGGAAGCCTTCTAGCTTATCAATGGGAGTGGTAAGCACTAGGTAGCCTATCTACCACAAGAGGAGTGGTTTCAGGCCCAGAAATTGTAGCTTATTGGCTGTTTTGGAAGTTCTTTCCATCTCTTTCAACTTTCTGGTTTAAAAGTCCACATCTGCGCATGTTTCCCACCTTTCCTGTAACTAATCTAGTCCAGAAACAGATTTGCTGTATCAGGACTGTTTGTAAGCTTCTGAGCAGTGCCAAAGTCTGCTCTTCAATTTTTCCCTTAGATCTGCTAGTTCTCTCCTCTCCTGCACTTTTACTAGCTTATTGGTTTAGCACTTTACCAGACTTCTTGTAGCAATTATTGTAGCACACAAAAGTGTTACCAGCACTAAACATTCTACAAGGAAACAGCTCCAGTATTTATTAATGCCCACCCATCCAGGAATGTCTAAAGGTCAGTTCCTTGTGCCTTCTCCTATTAATCTGGTGAACTTGGGCATCCTGCAGCAATGTAGCAACTGCCTCATGTATACTGACAACCCTCTCCTCTTACCTCCCAACACTCAGACTTGTGAGAGATGCACTTATATATTCAAATTGGAAGCCACGCACTCTCCAGCCAAGACTATAATAGCTGGTCAAGAGGAGAAGGTCAACACTTGCACTACAC
The DNA here is from genome assembly GCF_019279795.1 of Protopterus annectens. Classification (NCBI taxonomy): domain Eukaryota; kingdom Metazoa; phylum Chordata; order Ceratodontiformes; family Protopteridae; genus Protopterus; species Protopterus annectens. The sequence goes on from NC_056747.1 coordinate 1,293,088,321, forward strand.
CACATGGAACACATAGCCCTCCAGAACACACACCAGCACTTCCTTCACATAAAAACACAAACCACACACCCACCTTCGCGGAGGCTCTCAATAAAAATCTACCCAAACAGCAGAGACCACCAAGGCATAAACATACTCGACCACCACAACACAACACTAATCATGAGACACATTACTCTACTAAACAGTGTGCCACTCACCCAAAGCCCCTAAGGCAAAACAGCATACCCAACACACTAGTCATAGGTGACTCGATAGTGAGGTACACTGATGTCCCACTCACTAGGTTGAATAAGGAGAAAGTAACAGTCAGCTGCCTGTCAGGCACCAGGATCCACCACATAATGCACGCACTCAGGTCCCTCAACAACAGGTACAAATATGACTCTGTCATTGTACATGTGGGTGTGAATGACCTGAGACATATCTCCCTGGACTGCATGAAAAGAGACATGGAGGCACTCTTGGATTTTGTAGCCCAGGCAGGTATGACCTTAGCCCTGAGCAGCATCCTACCATCACCCAGAATTATACTACAGTTGTTGTATCTTTCAGCTTTTCCCAGTTAGAGGTCGCCACAGCGGAACTCCGGTCTGCTAATGATTGGCAGTAGATTTTTACATACCGAGTTGCCAGCCCTGATGCACAACCTTCAACGAAGGTACGCCCATTCACGCATGTCTCCACACAGAAAACGCTTTAGCTGAGAATCGAACAGGACAACGTCTTACTGTGAGGCGACAATGCTACCACAGCACCACCACCGCAGCTTACAGTACAGCAGAAAATGATTGATTTCAACAACTGGCTAAGTTCCTGGTGTCATTCTAAGGGGATCCAGTATCTGTCTGCCTGGGATGACATGATTGACAGACCAGAGTTGGCCTGCATCTGTCACCCCTTGGCTTCCAGATACTGGCCAAGGCTCTTGCCACCCCTATAGTATCTTTTTAGGCGGTGTTCCAAAGACCAAATTACCACCATAACAGGCTACAAGCAAATGCAATCTGAGAGTCATGCTGCTCAATGCTAGAAATCTAAATCTCAAAATGCACTCCTTAAAATGGAGAACATTGACATTTGTGCTGTAACAGAGAACTGGTTTAACACAGCAGAAAGCACCCCTGCACTACCAGGCTATAACTCATTCCACACCTTTCGGCCCCAGAACATAGACTGAAGCTCCAAAGGCAGTGGTGTTTCCATATTTATAAGGGATGCATACACCTTCAGACTGGTAGCCTAATTTAATGCATCTGAGATACTTCAGGTGCAGCTAACATTGGGTAAGACAGTGATTCAGGTTGTAGCCTGATATAGGTTCCCAACCATGTCCCAAGACTCACACTCCATGTTCTAAAGCACCATGGAGAATATTAGGGTCCAACCTAACACTCTCATACTGGGCGACTTCAACTTCCCCTCCATTAACTGGGAAAACTACTCATGTATCAATACATATTCCCAATGCTTTATGGAATTAATTAATTCCAATGCTCTGGACCAGCTCGTTCTTACCCCCACTAGAGGTAGCAACATCCTTGACCTGGTCATTACTAACATGGGCGACCGTTGCTCTACACCAATAGTCAACTCCTTCCTGGTTAGATCCAACCACAAACTAATCACCTTGGAAATCCACATCCAACCCACCCACCCTCACAAAGGTAACCACCATGAAAAACTTTGCCAAAGCTCACTTTGGGCTTCTAAAAACAAAGGTGGCTAACTTCACGGCACTCATGCAAATGGAGAATAGTTACATGACTGCCGAATCATACACCAATGCACTGTACAAACACATACACAAATGCATGGATCTCACCATACCCAATAGAACCAAGACACTCTCCTCAAAAAAAAAAGGAAGCCAGTCTGGTGGTCCCCACAAACAAACTCTACAACAGAAGGAGGAAACTGATGCAGAATAAGGTAAAGTCCCAAGACTGGAAAAACTCCATTATCAGCCTCAACAAAAGGTTGAGATCCCTCATCAAATCCTCTAAAGCTAGCTATGAAAACAGAATTGGAGCTAATAGTAAAGACAAGCACAAGGCCTTCTATAGTTATGTAAACAATCTCCATGGCAATACCCTCTCTCTCTGAGCCACTGCACAATGGTACCTCCTATACTGAGCCAACAGATATTGCCAATATACTGGCCAACAGATTCAGTGCTAATTTTACCTCCCCCAAAGCACCAATCACAATACCAGTAGATTGCCAGGGACCCAGTATCACTGCTGCGCAGGTTAAAACAGCACTGTCCAAAGCCAAGAATACAGCTTCTATGGGACCTGACAATATCCCTGTCTGTATTCTCCATGAATTACAGAATGAACTGGCACCTCACCTGTGTGCCTGGTTTAATCACAGCCTCACCTCAGGCTTTTTCCCTACTGAATGGTGCACTGCTATAGTCATCCCTCTCCACAAAGGAGGAGCGACTACAGACCCTGGGAATTATTATCTTATTAGCCTGATGAGTCTGATATGCAAAGCTATAGAATGCACCATCGTGGACCTAATAAACAAGGATATAGGGAATCTCTAAACTCTGGATCCTACACAGTTTGGTTTTGTGAAGGGTAGATCATGCCTGCTAAACTTGGTCAATTTCTTTGAGTCAGTCACCAAAGCTGTGGATGAAGGCAAGGTGGTTCATACAGCCTACTTTGATCTGGCCAAGGCCTTTGATACCATTCCCCAATCAGGTATCATAAAAAAAGTCACTAAGCTAGGTATTAAAACCTATATGACTAGGTGGGTTGCAAACTGGCTCACAGATAGAACTCACAGTGTGAAAGTAGCTGACTCCAAGTCAGACTGCCAACCAGTCACGAGTGGAGTCCCACAGGGTTTGGTCCTGTGTCATCTCCTGTTTGGTATCTACTTCTCTGAAGTCCAGGCCAACCAGAAGGAACTCTGGCTGACAAAGTTCACAGATAATTGCAAGTTGGGAGCTATTATTAACTCCCCAAGTGATGTTGACATCCTACAGAAAGGCCTCAATGAGACCAACAACTGGTGTCAGAACCATGGCCTTAAACTCAATGCCAAAAAATGTGTTGTCATCCTCTTTGGGAAAAAAACAGATTCCCTTGAATTACCACATTGATGGTAGTCCACTGAACACAGAAGGCGTTATAAGAGATCTGGGAACACAGGATGACAGCAACCCCTCTTTTGACCACCATGTTGCCACTGTGGTCAGAAAGTTCTTCTATGTGGCACATCTCATTACTAAGGGTTTTGCATCCAGTAAGAAAGAGGTCATTGTCTCCCTCTACTCTTCCTTCATTAGGCCAATCATTGAGTACAATGCCCCATTTGGCATGTACCTCACTAGACACCTGCAACAACTGAAGAGGCTGCAAAAGTACCTCATAAAGAGGATCCTAGGCCTTAAACACTTGTCCTATATGGACAGACTCAAAAAACTCCAACTAAAATCTGTCTCATATCACCTACTTAAAGACAGTCTCTGCTTGACTTACAAAACCATGTCTGACCCAGCTCTGTTAGAAATGCTACATCTAAAGAAATCCCACTCCCTCCACACCATATGCTCCAGAGACCTCAACCTCATTACCACAATCAACAGAACATGCTGGAGGGACAGGTTCATAACCCAGAGACTGCCCATGCTATGGAATAGACTTCCCATACATGTCAAGCAGAGTACCTCACTGGCCCTCTTCAAGAGAAATCTTGATGAGTGGATGGGAAATAGAACGTTCACCCTGGGGATCACTCCAGTGGCTCTACTCAACAGAGGTACTAGCAACTAAGGTTGGGTGGCACAATGCCAGGGTAATCATATGGGCTAGGCTTGTAAAGGCTCCAGGGTCATTAGCCTAGTACACACCTATGAACGTATGACTCTATTTCTGGCAGGAACATCTCCAACATGTTAAGGAGGTCTTGGCTATATTAAGTAGGGCAGGATTAAACATTAAACCCAGTAAGTGTCAAGTGGGTATAGCAGAAGTCAGTTACTTAGGACACAGAGTGGGAAGTGATAAAATTAGGCCAGAACCTGTCAAGGTGGAAGCTATTCAAGCAAAGCCAGCTCCTGTTACTAAGAAACAAGTGACAGAATTTCTAAGGATAGCAAGCTACTATAGGAAATCTGTGCCCAATTACAGTACCATAGCTGGACCCCTTACTGACCTAACTAGGAAGAATAAACCAGTCATGGTAGTGTGGATCACAGATTGTGAACAAACATTCCATAAACTTAAGGAGATTTTGGGAGGACCCCCTGTGTTCACCAGCCCAGATTAAAGAATTTATTGTACAGGTTATTGCTTCAAATTATGGGTTGGGGGTTGTACTTAGCCAAGTCTCCACAGAAGGAGAAAAACATCCAGTGGTATATCTGAGTCATAGACTCCAACCTAGAGACGAGTGTTATGTTATTTTTATGTTATAAAAAGAGCATTGCAAAAGCTGCAGCCCTATCTTTATGAAAAAAAGTCACTGTACTCACATATCATAACCCTTTATCATGGCTTAATAGGGTCAATAAGCAAAATGCCAAGTTGCTGAGGTGAAGTCTAGGATTGCAAGCATATGATATTACCATACAACATCGCAATGGGGTTAATAATGCCAATGCAGATTGATTGTTCAGGAGAGGAGTGGGTTAATATTCCCAGGTAGACCCATTTTTCTTAAGCGTCAGTTTTCAAGGGTCAGTTGAAAGTCATGCTTGAGTCATAAGGAGGGGAAAGAAATGTGAAGAAAATGAAAACACTGTCATCTGTGTTAGCGTGTCTGACAGGAGATTTGTGTATATTCTCAGATTAACTTGTATTGTATGCCACCATGTCTAATTGTGAAAATGTAAATAAATTGCTGAAGGGTTGAACATTTTCCTGTTTATATGAAATGTTTAAATAATTTGTCAGTGTTTTGATACATCTATAATTGCACATGTTCATGAGGAAGATTCTAAAGTACAAACTGTCTGTGAAGAATCAGCTGATCAGTAGGTGATGTCATTAGAATGTTCCTAGTTGCTATGTGATTATTTGAACAGATAATTGACAGGAAAAAACTTTTTCAAACAGCTGACTATTATTATTAAAATAAGACAGCTGAGACTGTTAACCTGGATTGCAAAAGAGACTGCTGAATTCAGTTAGTGCTGAGCAGTTAGTGAAATGCATCAGTTAGTGAAGAGCTGCAGTCAGTTACAGTACTGTGCAATGGATACTCAGGAAAAAAGACTCAGCAAAAACTGTAAGCCTGCCTTTGCCTTGCTATTATGTTTTAGATTAGATCAGGGACAGTATTCTCTAGTTAGATCAGGAAAGTTTAATTATTTAGATAGTGTTTTTCTAAGTTGATAGGCTTCTATCATACAGTTTAATTTTTTATTTCTGGTGATTGAATTCTGGTGTTTATTGAAAGTTATTGATTTACATTATTGTAATCATTTTACTTATTATTAAATGTTTTGCATTACTTTACATTGTGGCTGGAAAATCAGTGTGTTCTTTAGAGATTAGAGAGTGCTTATACCTGCTTGATAATCCCTAGGTCACCTTGAATGCCTGGCTGCTTCTGGTCATAGCTATTATTTATTTTGATATTTAATTTTTAACAACTGATCACCCTTTGACGTTTCTGACTCTGGTGGCAGTGTTACCATTTCTATTGGGGAGGGGACACAGCTGGAAATCTGTGTCAGGCTTTCCATAACTGATTGAGTGTGTGGAATTTAGATTTATTTTGAGTGAGAGTGAGTCAGAGCTCTTAAACTGGAACACATTGCTCTGAAGTACATAATAAGGGATTACATTTGGGGTGGACAGAGGTATATAGTCCAGTCCTAGGAAATATAGCATGATCCTGTTGTGCTCTTAAGGCAAATTGTGGATTTGTACTTTTGTGTGCTCTGTACTCTGGTGTTTTCCATGATGCTCCCACACTGGAGGGTCCTTAATTACTGACCCAGGTTTTAATCGGGGAGGGTGTCATATTAATTGTTGGCAGTCTGGTGGAATATTGGCCGGATGTTACAAGTACATAAATTGTTTAATTTCTGTTGTCTCGTAAACCCCATTCTCCTCCAAAACATTTTCTGCATATATTATTCCCACAATTTCCACTGTTTTTATGTAATTTACTGCTACCCCACTTCTTGTTATTTTGTCTCTTTTACAATATTCAGTAGTTCAAGTCTGATTGGTTTTGACTTTGATTTCCATTTTTTAGTAATTGCTTTTTTGGCAGCCGCCAGAATTAAACTTAACAAGACCTTACTGTGTCTACTCAATTCAGATCCTGTCTCCCAACTCAAAAAAAAAAAAAAATTCCTTAATTACACTCATTTACTTGTCCAGTATTCATAGGTTCATAGGTTCATAGGTAGGTACGAGGCTATCTGCCCAAATGCATTTATAAGCCTAGCTGGAATTGTATTGGCTTTTGCCGGCCCCTTAGATTAGTTCCCTGTGTCTCTGTCCAACAAAGCCATTGAAGTGATCCCCGGGGTAAACTTTCTATTTCCCATCCACTCGTCAATGTTTCTCTTGAAGAGTGTTAGCGAGGAGCTCTGCCTAATATAGATTGGAATCTTGTTCCAGAGCATGGGAAGTCTCTGGGACAGGAATCTATCCCTCCAGCAAGTCCTATTTATTGTTGTGGTGAGGTTTAGATCCCTAGAGTGTGTGGCTCAAGGGGGATATGGTTTTCTTTAGGTGGAGCATGTCCATCAATTCTGGGTCGGACATGGCCTTGTATGTCAGGCAGAGATCACCTCTGAGTAGGCGGTATGCAACCGAGTACAGCTGGAGTTTCTTCAGTCGAGCTGCATAGGGCATCTGTTTGAGGCAGTGATCCTCTTGGTGAGGTACTTCTGTGGTCTTTCTAGCTGTTGCAGGTGTCCTGTAAGGTACATCCTAAATGAGGCATTGTACTCTATGATGGGTCTGATGAGAGATGCATAAAGGGGCACAATGACCTCTTTTGATCTGGATGCAAACCCTTTTGTGATTAGGTGGGCCACATAGAAGGATTTTCTAATCACTTTGGCAATGTGATTATCAAATGAGAGACTACTATCTACTTGGGTCCCCAGATCCCTTATTACATCTTCCATATTTAGGGGGCTACCACCTATGTGACAGTTTGTGGGTACTTTGTTTTTTCCAAAGGGGATGACTATGCACTTTTTTGGCATTTAGCTTGAGGTCATGGTTTTGACACCAGGTATCTGTCTCAGTGAGACCCTTTTGGAGGATGTCTTTGTCAGCTGGAGAGTCAATTATAGCCCCTAGTTTGCAGTCATCTGCAAACTTGGTCATCCATAGACCTCCTGTGCTTGCCTGTACCTCTGAGTAGTATATGCCGAACAGGAGGGGTCCAAGGATTGAGCCCTGGGGAACACCACTTGTAACCGGTTTAGAGTCAGACCTAGCTCCCACAACTGTTACCATGTGGGTTCTGTCCATGAGCCAGTTGGCAACCCATCTCATGATGTAGGGGTTTATGTTCTGGCTGGTGAGCTTGTGTATAATACCAGAATGGGGAATAGTGTTGAAGGCCTTTGCAAGGTCAAGGTAGGCTGTGTGGACCACCTTTCCCTCATCTATAGCCTTGGTAACTGTCTCAAAGAAGTCCACCAGGTTTAGGAGGCATGATCTGCCCTTAACAAAGCTGAACTGGGTAGGGTCCAGTGTTTGGAGTTTCCCAATGTCTCTTTTAATGAGATCCATGATGATGCGCTCCATAGCCTTGCAGACCAAGCTAGTCAGGCTTATAGGGCAATAGTTCCCGGGGTCTGTTGTGGCTCCACCTTTCTGGAGCAGAATAACTGTTGCTGTGCGCCACTCTATGGTCACGTAGCCTGTGGAGAGGCTGAGTTTGAAAATTAGGTGATGGGTTAGTTCATCTTTGAGCTCATGTAGGACACAGCCTGGGACACTGTCTGGTCCCATTGATGTTGTGTTTTTGGCTTTGGAGAGGGCTATTTTAACCTGAGTGTCTGTGATTTCAGGGGCACTACATTCTTCTGGTACGGTTATGGGCTCTTTTGGGGGTGAGAAGGGGTGAAGTTTGCAATCTACCTGTCTGCCAGGATGTCTGCGATATCGGTCGGTTCAGTGTATTTTGTGCCATTCTGCACTAACTCTGAGCAGATCTGAGAATTGCCACTTGGATTCTTTACATAGCTAAAGAATGCCTTGTGGTTATCTTTGGAGTCCTTGGCAATTTTTATTTCGAAGATAGCCTTGGATGATTTTATGAGGGATCGTCGTTTTTTGCTGATACTGATCAGGGATGTCTTACCTTCTCTGGATTTTACTCTTTTCTGTACTAGTTTCCTCCTTCTATTGTATAGCATGTTTATGGCAGTGGTCAACCAGAATGGTTTCCTTTTCTTGGAGGAGTGAGTCTTGGTTTTGCTTGGGATAGCATGATCCAAGCATACTGGTAGGTGCCCGTAGAGTGCATTAGTAAAGGGTTTTGCAGCATGGGCAGGGTTATCCTTTAGCATGGGGGCAGAGTAGTGCTTTGTAGGGACTTTGTAAAGTCTGCCAACTCATTACACTCTGAGAACAGATGCTCCCTGGTGCTTTTTTCTTCCTCATTACACCTTCAACATTTGCAATCATCCTGAGTAAAAAATCTTTAGGGTCTGCTAGAGTATAAAACTTCCTATGCAAACATTGCCCGACAAAAGTCCTAAAGCTTCTAAATTCTGCTGCATATTTGGGTGCAGTACATATATCCTCCCATTGTTTCTTTGTAAATTACTTATCTATTCTCTGTTTTCTGACCTCCCTGATTGATTCCTATAGTTATTATGTGATATTTTATACGCCCTACTAATTATCCATTTTAACAGGAGCTGCTGTTCTAGATTCAGCTAAAAACTCAGCGGGTATAGGTCTTTCACTTAGGATTCCCCTTTTCCTTCTCTTTTCCTATACTCTGACATAAGCCTCTCACATGCAGTCCAAATGTGCTCTTTCCATTCTATTGACTTACCCTCTCTAATTATTTATTCCCATTACCTCCGTTCCTTTGCTAGCTTCCTCCAAAAAATTTCAGCCCCATCTTGCCTATTCTCTGTACCCCTATTGCAGTAATTTCTATCATCAGAATCTCCTTTCTTCATCTCTATGTTGGCTTAGTTCTTAGTATACTTTATTAATATAATATTTTGTATGACTGTTGCTATTCTCCCTAAGGATCTGCATCCAAAACCCCACTCTTTCCTTATTTCTTGAATTCACTCCCAGCTTCATCATCATCCCTTTCCACCTTGAACTGTAGATTTCTGTTTATCCTACTGTATGTGTAAGAGCCTTAACTATGCAGCTCTAAAATATGCATTCAAATGAGGTAATTCTAAAGCTCCTTGTTCTATTGGATCAGCTTATCCCACTTCACTCTTGCCCTTCAACTGTTTATTACTATACACAACTTCTTCTTTGGTTGATAAAACTAAGTGCGACCTGTATATAAAACTAAAGGGACAAAAACATTTTTACTGCATGTATCTTGACATCCATATCCATAGGCAAGAGCTTCTAGTGTCTCAGTTTTTGTATTATCTTTTGTTTAGTCTCTTCCCACATATCCTTTTAACCATTACTAATCAATACTTCATTTTATCATGTCCTCATAAATAGAGACTGCAAACAAAAGAAAGGCAGGACACAGACAATATGTAAATCATTACAAAACAGTTATATACATTGTGGCTAAAACAACCAGTTTAAAAGAACCAATCAGTTAAAAGCATTTAGAAAGAAAAAACAAAAACAAAAAAAAATGCCTTGTTTTATGCGGACCAGGTCAGGGTCATTAAGCCTGGTTCCCTATGTATGTAGTAGTTTATAATCACCCTTGCTTCTAAGAACTCTGTTCTTGCTTTAACATCACCCTCTTATATATCATTGATCACATTAGCTATCACTCTGAATTTAAAAGACTCAACATGTTTATATAGCGCATTATGTATAAATAGAGGTATTACTGAACCATTTTATGTGTGGGTACATAGTTTACAGCTATTGCCTTTGTTTTATCTTCATTAATTTTCTCTCCTGCAAAAAAAAAAAAAAAGAACTATCTCAGACATAGTGATATGTCCTTTTCTGGCTTCATCAGGTAAAAATATCATCTGAAAATAAAGTCAGCTTCTCGTGAATATAGTACCAATTATATCCTTGAATTTTCCTCATTTTCTTGCCAGTGGCTCTAAATATAGCACAAATAACAAAGTGGAAAGAGGACAATGCTGCCTGATTCCTCTGTTTAGATTCAGCTTATAAGAGAGGAACCCTCCCATTTTGATTTTTGCTCTCCAGTCACTCATATATCTACCTAATTAACCTTATTATTGTATCAGGAAATGCAAATGCTTCCATTTTCCTACTCATAAAATCCTAGTTTACTCTGTCATATAAACGAACTTAGGCAAAAACAAACTGTTAAATGCAAAGACAAATCAGGACAAAAGAAGCGGCACTTAGACGGCAAAGTAATAAATGTAATAAAATAAAGACTTTATTTTATTAAATTTATCACTTTGCCATCTAAGTGCCGCTTCCTTTGTCCTGATTTGTCATTACTCTGTCATATACTTTCCCTGCATCAAGACCGACAAACTCCAGCAGTATTTTCTTACATTCTGCTTCTCTCTGGATAATCATCATTCTGTTAATGTTGTCAGATGATTGCCTCCCCTCCACAAAACCACACTGATCTATATCCATCAATTTTGGCAAGACCTTTGCCATTCTTTAGCCATTATAGACATAAATATGTTATAATCATGGTTTAAAATTGGAATAGGCATATATGAAGCTGGATCTGATGGGTTTTTACCATCTTTAGGTATTATAGCCACCACAACTTTCTTCCAAAATGTTGATGCTGATGTGACAATTGGGGACAGATGGGCGAAGGCTGCCAGCCTAGTCATATAGAATTTGATACATAATTCTATCAACTGTATAAATAAATCTAAAATACAGGCTTGCGTTTTTAAATGTAAGAAAACACTGTAAAATGTGAACTTCAAGATTGTTGCAATATTGCCATCTGCTGTAAGGAAAACCAAGCTAAGTATTTCAAATGTGTCTTTTTAAGTTGAAAAGATCTTATGAATCTCTTTAATGTTTTACAATTTGGCTCCAGTGGATGAAGGTTTCAGGCCCATTGTTTTAAGGCTAAATTTTATGACCAGAATTTAGATGTGGAAGGTGCTTTATTGCTCTAGTGTCTGCTAGAATGTATGTGTGAAATGCCTTGTATTGTTGTAAATTTCTGAGTAGGTATTAGATTGCTAAATAATGCAGTTTGTGGCCTGAGAACTCAGACCAGGTGTTAAGATGATGCAATATGAATATTGGGAAAACCTGAGTGTCAAAAATGATGTAATTTGGGGAGGGCCTTAGAGACATGTTTGTTAGTAATGTTTAAATACTATTTCTGAAAAGAGACTAAAAACATTTTGACTTTGGACATCTATCTTATCACCACTCTGCCTTGTGCTCACATGTAAGTTTTAGCACTGTGATTTCTTGTAGGAATAGTTAAAGCTAGTAAAGATTAATTAGGTATTTTTCTTTGAAATCAGACCTGTCCTACTGTATTATTTTAAGTTTCTGTGTGATCTCTAAACTCTTAGATATGTCTGTGGTGTAGTAGTTTTGTCTTGTGTTTTAATTATTTATTACTAAATAGTTTTAAAACCTTCTACCTGCAGCTGCTTTGTGTAGAGATAAGCTCTAGAGTGCATTACATATTTATAGAGGTTATTGTAATAGGCAACTCTAAAGTAAGCCTTGACTGTTAGTCATACTAGCATTGGATAATAATATTGCACAGTAATAACTGGACACCCTTTTAAGGGCCTTTTAGTAGCTGATATTATTAACTGGGTGGTAGCAGTAATTACTACCATATAGTCTGTGTAAAGGGGCACAACTGGAGAATCTGTGTCAGCCTTTCCCAGGAGTGTCTGTGAAGTTGTATAAGTACTTATCTCAAAGTGTGTGTGTGAATAGTGGTATTAACTTGGAAACAACGAATAATACTCCAAACCCAGGGCTTATAGGAACCCTGATTTTAAAGGACTGGCTCATTACACCTATGGGCTTGGCTCAGAACAATGTTATACCTTTATCGGAGAGTCCGGCTAGGGAGGAGTCTAATATAGTCAAATTACTGAATACATTTGATCATGTACTTCTGAAATATAAAAAAATTGAGACTGGAAATAGAATATTTTGCCGAGTGTTCAAAATCTAAATTAGCTCCCAAAGGCTTGAGAATATGTCAGTACCCAACGGGTCTCACCCCCGATTCGCAGTTCCATTTGGATTTAATCAAACTATTTAATAAACAAGGGTTAGAGTTGCTGGACATTATGAGTAAAAACTATGCAATGACAGCAGATGAATTGAAAAATTCCATTACAGTACTGGACATACAAATCAAGTCTCATTCGGACTTTGACAGGTATAAATATGAATATACCCATATCTTTCAGACAATAGACTTGTTTATGAATAAGGCAAAAGCCTTAAAATGTAAGAAGCTCCAGCATGAGCGTCTGCAATATCAGCAAGGTACCGCTTATCCACGCCCACCACCAACACAACAATGGAAAATAAGCGGAGGAGGAGTAGAAGGAGGGGTTAGTTCAAATACTAATTCGCGCATGTCCTATGCACACAATCGGCAAGGATCGAGTGCACAAGAACGGAATGTAGGAGAGAACACCTTTTTAGAGGCACACCAAAATGACATAAATCCACAATCGAACCCTCCCATGAATGGTGGAGTCAATGACTACAGAATCAGAATAGCAATAACAACACCACTAATACGAGGCCGAACAATAATAACCAGTGGGCCAACAACCAGCAGGGTTTTCAGAGGGGATGAATACAGAACAAATGCAACCAACGAAAGAAACACAACAAATGGAAATGAATGAGGTAACTGAAAGTTCTTTTATTAATAACTTTAAGGTTACCAAAAACCCTGATGGGGATTTTTCCATATATAACTTTTCCTCAGTAGATGTCCCTGTTGAGTTACAAAATCTGCTGGCTAAGGGCTTTCCCTTTGTTCCTTCAAAAAGATTGAATGTCACTAATTGCATAATTGATTTAAAAATGTATGTGAGAAAATTGAATCTGGCAATATTGTTTGGTAACATGAATATTGAACACAAACATCATTTTAGAGTTGCTAGCACATACAATCCACCTTTGCACAATCTTTTATACACGTTTGAGAAAGTATATGAACTTGATTTTAGACATTTTGATTTATGGAAAAATGAGATGGTAATAAATGGGAACTTAACAAGGGAAGAACAAGAATGTATTAGGTACCTGAAGGACACAAAGGTTCGTATTATGAAACCAGATAAAGGGGACAGTCTGGTTTTTATGGATCCAGTTGATTATGAAAACAAAATAGAACTATTGTTGTCATCTGAGTCATTTACTAAAGTCTCCCTGAATGAATATAATCAAGCTAATCATAGCATAAAAATATACATTAATGATTTGTTTATTGAAGGGAGAATTGACCTTGACATGTATAATTATATGATTATACCTGCACCCATTGCCCCTACAATATTTGGTGTGCCTAAAATCCATAAAAATTTAATTGATCCACCATTTAGACCTATCATGGATGGCAGGAACTCTGCAACTTATGCATGTGCAAAAGTGGTTGACTCGATTCTCAAGAAATATGTAGTAACAGAAACTGGTATATGCAAAGACTCCTGGTCCTTCTTAGAAAAGATTAATGATATAGAATTTAATGAGCAATACAACTTAATAACGGTGGATGTAAGGGATTTATATACCTCAATACCACAAGAATTAGGTATTGAATGGGTTGTTCTGAACCTTACAAATAAAGGCGCACCACCATCAGAAATAGTACTAGTGGAAGAACTATTAAATATTGTATTGTCACATAACTATATACTTTTTAAAAATAACTTCTACCATCAAAAAAGTGGAGTGGCAATGGGCTCTCCGTGTGGTTCTAGTTTCGCAAACTTAGTCATGAATTATTGAGAAAGGTCTTTTGTATTTAATAATGAAGAAATTAATGGACAAATAATGTACTTAAATGCTTTTTGGACAATATATTTATATTGTTTAAAGGTAGTGAAGAACAAGCAAAGGATCTAGTTCAATATTTCAATCAAAGTACAGAATTTCTGGAATTTACATATAATTTTGATGAAAAGCAAATACCATTTTTGGATGTGTTATTAATTAAGAATACTATTGATAAAAAATATGAGGCAAAAATATATAGAAAGCCCTCCTACTCAAACACATTTTTACATTTTTCAAGTGCCCATCCCAACCACCAAAAGAAATCGGTGGTAAAGGGACAATTAGTAAGAGCGGCACGAATGATTACAAAGGAGGAGGATTTTAATACTGAATGCCCGCTATTAAAACAAATGTTTATTAAAAGGGCATACCCTAGTACTTTTATAAATAACATTTTGGATGAAGTAGTAAATAAAAGATCTAGGGGTATATATAAGCCCATTCTTGGAAATGTTAGGGATGAAAATTTCAGTAGGGTAGTAGTAAACTCTAATACGGCAGTAGTCTCAGTGGAGATATCTCCAAATAGCATGAAAACTATTGACACTCCGTCTTTTGTGTCTAGTTTTGTTCTAACATTCAGTGTGGACTACCATTATATAAGGAACATTGCATGTAAGAACTGGAATATACTTACAGAAGATAAAGAACTACTGGAAAAATTAGGTAGTACACCGAAATTTACCACAAGAAGGGATAAAAATTTGAAAAACCTGTTTGAATGTATACACAATAGGGGCACTAATCGGAAGGGAATGCAACAATGTGGCTCTTGCCCATATTGTAAATATATCCTGGTTGGAACATCACTATCTATTAATAATATTGATCTGATAAGTAAAGGGAAATATAATTGTAACTCAAACATGGTGGTTTACCTTGCTAAGTGTCAATATTGCCCTTGCTTTTATGTTGGCAAGACAATACGTAGACTAAGAGACACAATATATGAACACATATATAGTATAAGTAAACTCAAACAAGATAATGCATTAGCTAAGCATATTTCAGAATATTCTAACCATGAATTCAAATTCTGGATTCTAGATCAGGTGGCAACCAATATGAGAGGGGGACCGTTAGAAACAGAGCTTGAAAGAGTGGAATTAATATGGCAAATTCGATTATATGCATATAATACACCTGGATTGAATGACGTGTGTTCAATAATGCCTATTTTAAAAATTAAACGTTTATGTAGATAAAAATATACGTATATGTTTATTTAGATATACACATATACGTATTTTGCATACAGTATTATATTTTATGTAATATTTTTTATAATGATTATGCAAGTAGGCATGTATTTGCACATGTATAGAAATTCACTTTAAGTGAGAGATATATGCTAACATAGATATATAAGCTGCTTTGGATTACACGGTCCGTCTTTTTTTTACTTTCTTTTTTACTGCTTTCTTTTACTGTTTTTTTTTATTGTCTTATTAAAGCAATTTTAAATTTAAATTTATGTATTATTTAAGAATGTCTGATTATATTTTAACATATAGGGTAGAATATAAGTAGGATTTTTTAATACTGAAAGGTTTTAAATTAACACTGAAAGGGATGAATATCACTTTACATAAGTGTATCAGCTGATCTAACTGTGCTACTATTTAAATGTTATCAATTAAATTGTAAAACATCTGAAGAAGTTCAAGTATAGGCTTTGAACGGAAAGCGCTTCATAATAAAGTATCATAGCATTCAACTACGGCTGCCACGATTGTTTTTTGTTTTTTTAGTGTGTGTGTGTTGTGTCAGCTACTTGGCAGGGAAACAAAGCACTGGTTGGACAGAGAGGGTACTGGAGGTTCTAGCTTGCCCAGTTAGGCTGAGACCTGGACCCTATAGCTGTGCCAGTGGGGAGTCTTATTGGGGACCTGGTGAGCAAGGGAGCAGCCAGCCCCAGACTGACTGTGATCTCTGTGTGCATTTAAGGGGAATTGTACTTTACTGTGTGTGTTAGTTATCCTTTTCTCTTCTATGAGACAACCTCCCTGATGTTATTGGTGAGGATTGAGGCTCCTTGATTGCTGGGCTAGGGCATGGTCATCACAAGTGTTTGGCAGTGGTGGGATCTACTTCACATACTAATTGCCTTGTAGTGGTGTGGGTAGAGCAAATTCCTGTAGCTTATGTACAGTGATCTGTAAAAGTGTTTTGTACTCTAAAACAGCCATGCAGTGTATACTCAGAGTTCAGATCACAATTGTTTTATTTCTTTTGTTAGCTTAGTGGTAGTCAGGGTGAGCAGGCAGCATGTCAGCAGAAGAATATGGAAAGCTGACAAGGAGCCAGCTGGCAGAGATGTGCCAGGCTAGGGGACTGGTGCATGGAAACCTGGACTAAAGCAGACCTGATTGCAGCCTTGGTTACAGCTGCATCAGAGAACAGCAGCCTGGAGGACAATCAGACTGACAGTGGAGATACAATATCCTCGGAGAATGGACAGCTCAACCTTTCTGCAATGGACTTAAAAATCCAGCTGGAGCTAAAGAGACTTGATTTGGAGGCCAGACATATAGAACTAGAAGCAGCCGAGAAAATGAAGAGTCTACAAGCTGAGGAAAATGAACGGCACAGGAGGCATGAGAGGGAAATGCTGACTCTTCGCCAGAGTCATGGAGGTAATGGGGAAGGGAGTAACCGGACCCTAGAAGTACAAAAGGTCAGTAAATTTCTTTGACAGTTTAAAGAGGGGGATAATTCTGATAGCTTCATTCATATGTTTGGATGGGTATGTAAACAGTATGAAGTTGACCAAAGGCTCTGGGTACAGTTCCTGACCCCCTTACTCCATGGTAAAGCTGTAACTTCTTCAGCAAAAATGCATGACACTGACTGTTTTGATTATACTGCTGTAAAAAGACATTTATTAGAATGTTTTAAGCTAACACCTGAAATGTATAGGAAAAAGTTTCGTGAGCATAGACGCAAGGCAGATGAAAATGTATGTGAATATGTTGTTGAACTGCGCACTTATTTTCATAGCTGGGTGAGTGGATGTCAGGTCACCACTTTTGAAGAGCAGGCAGACCTTTTGGTAAGGGGACAAGCCCTTAGCAATTTACCTGAGGACATGAGGATCTGGTTAGCTGATAGATAGTGTGCTACTTCAGAGGAGTTGGGGAAGAAAGGAGACCTATGCCTAGCAAGCAGGGCAGCCATGCACAGTAAAGGGACCCCCAGTACTGCTCATGGGAATAAAGGAACCCATGGTGGGCAGCACAGACTTCCCCAACAGAAAACGCCAGTAGCAGGGGAAGCCACTAGTCCAGGTACACATCCAGGAGCTAGGGTTAAATCTTTTGAATTCAATCAGTGGGGCCATGTGGTACACAGATGTCCACAGAGGCAAGGTGAGGAACCAAAGGTGAGGTGGCCAGTAAGTGGGAAAGACAAAATGCCAATAGTAGGTTGTCTTGAGACAACAGGGGTATGGGACTACCATCCTGCAGATGTCCTGAGAGGGAAGGATTTGGACGAGGCAGTACTATGTACTTATGCAGTTACATGCAGTCAGGCTAGGAGAGAAGCATGTGAGTCTGGTAGCCTGGGGAGACCCAGACAGACTGCATACTTGCAGCCAGAACTGCTGAGGTGGTTACTTCAGGGAGGGAGCTGCTCTGTAGCAGTGAGACTGAATGTGAGCCACAACTGCTTGTGGGTATTGATGTTCCCTTGGACAGGGTAACTGCAAAGGTAGAGGTGAGTAGTAGTACCCAGGCTGACAGTGAGGCACCGCTGTCAGAGGATGCCAGACTTCCTGTGGAAGGGGAGCTGGGAAGGGTTACAAGGAGAGACTTGAGAAAGGCTCAGCTCTCAGACCCTACATTGCAAGGCCTGAGGCAGGTAGCTAGGGAGGCACCTGATTCTCAAGGGAAGGGGGAATCTGTATACTGGAACAAAGGGTTACTATACAGAGAGTGGACCCCTGAGGGAGGGCTAGAAGGTGAGAGAGTACAGCAGTTGGTAGTGTCTAGAGCTTACCGTTTGGCACTTCCAGCCATAGCCCATGATATTCCCTTTGCAGGTCATACGGGCAAAAAACATACAAAGAGACGTATTATGCAGAATTTCTATTGGCCTAAAATTTCCAGAGATGTAACAGGGTACTGCAGGACCTGTGAGCAGTGCCAAAAGGTAGGCAAGGTAGGAAACAAGGTGAGAGCTCCTTTGATGCCTTTGCCTGTGATTGAGGAGCCATGTCAAAAGGTAGCTATGGATATTGTGGGTCCTCTGAGTACCCCAAGTTCCACAGGGAAAAAGTATATCCTAGCGATTGTAAATTATGCTACATAATCTGAGGCAGTGGCTTTGTCCTCCATTGAGGCAGAGAAGGTGGCAAATGCTTTGCTAGAGATTTTCAGCAGGGTAGGTTTCCCAAAGGAAATACTGTCTGACAGAGGTGCCAATTTTATGTCAGACCTGCCTGCTTGTCTGTGAAAGTCCTGTGGGGTGAAGCACATGAAGACCACCCCCTACCATCCCCAGACTAATGGTCTTGTTGAGAGGTTAAACTCTACAATCAAGTCCATGCTACAGGCATTTGCAGATCAGTTTAAGAGGGAGTGGGACAAATATTTGCCCCATCTGTTGTTTGCTTACAAGGAGGTTCCCCAGGAATCCACAGGTTTTTCACCCTTTGAGTTGCTGTATGGGCATAGGGTGAGGGGACCTCTAGATTTTATTCGAGATGAGTGGGAAGGTGAGTGTGAGTCTCACAAGGAGTCTGTTGTGGCATATGTCCTGAACCTCAGGACAAGGCTCAGGGAACTCATGGGCCTGGCCCAGGAGAACCTGGCAGAAGCCCAACAACAGAAAAAGGTGTGGCATGACAGGAATGCTTGAACTAGAGAGTATGCTGTGGGGCAGCAGGTGATGGTTCTCATTCCTGTCAGACACAACAAGTTACAAGCAGCTTGGGAAGGACCCTACAAGGTGGTAAGAAAGGTAAGTGATGTTAACTACATGGTGGAAGTGCTAGGCAGATGGCAGGGGCACAAACTGTACCATGTTACCATGATGAAACCTTACCATGATAGGGAGGCCCTTGTGCTGAGCATTTGCAGTGGATTTCAGGAGGAGTCTGAGAGAGAGATCTTGTGACTGATCTGCTCAGTGAGGCTCAGGATGACACTTCAGTGGAAGGGGTAGCAATGTCCCAGCAGCTATCTCCTGCCCAGGTTCGAGAAATCCAAGCAGTGTTGCAGGAGTTTGGGGGCATGTTCACCAGGAAGCCAGGGAGCACCCACCTGGTGCAGCACCAGGTGGATACAGGACCCTAAAGGCCTATCAGGCAGGCCCCTTATAGGGTGCCTGAGAGAGAGTGAAACAGACTCTGAGGGAAGACGTACAGGAGATGTTGGAACTAGGGGTGGTTCAAGAGTCCAACAGTCCCTGGGCCTCACCAGTGGTGTTGGTACCAAAGAAGGATGGCAGCACCAGGTTCTGTGTGGATTACAGGAAATTAAATAGTCACACAGAGTCAGATGCTTACCCCATGCCTAGGACAGATGAGGCCCTAGAGCAGCTGGGTGGGGCTAAGTATCTTACAACCATTGATCTTACCAAGGGTTACTGGCAGGTGCCTTTGACTCCCAGTGCTAGAGAGAAGTCAGCCTTTGTGACTCCTTTTGGCTTGTATATGTTCACAAAGATGCCCTTTGGGATGAAGAATGCCCCAGCGACTTTCCAGAGGCTGGTAGATCATATCTTAGCAGGAGCAGAAGGGTTTGCCCTTGCTTACATGGATGATATTGCTATCTACAGCCATTCCTGGCAAGAGCACCTTCAGCATGTCAGGGAGGTTCTGGGCAGACTACAGAGGGCAGGGTTGACCATTAAGCTGAGCAAATGTCAGGTGGGTATGGCAGAGGTCTCCTACCTAGGACATAGAGTGGGGAGTGGTAAGGTAAGGCCAGAACCTGCTAAAGTGGAAGCTATTCAGGCATCGCCTGCACCTGTTACCAAAAAGCAGGTGAGGGCATTCTTAGGGACAGCAGGGTACTACAGAAAGTTTGTTCCCAGTTATAGTACCATAGCTGCTCCCCTCACAGACCTGACAAAGAAGAACAGGCCAGATAAGGTAGTGTGGACCCCAGCATGTCAGCAGGCATTTCAGAAGCTTAAGAAAGCTTTGGGAGGATCCCCTGTGTTAGCCAGTCCAGACTACAGCAAATACTTTGTTGTGTAGGTGGATGCTTCAAACTATGGGGTGGGGGCTGTACTTAGCCAGATTTCTTCAGAGGGAGAAGAGCACCCAGTGGTTTATCTCAGTCGTAGGCTCCAACCCAGTGAGGAATGCTATGCAGCGGTAGAAAAGGAATGTCTGTCCATAATGTGGGCACTACAAAAACTTCAGCCTTATCTGTATGGAAAAAAATTCACTGTGATGGCAGATCATAACCCTCTAACATGGTTAAACAGAGCCAGTCAGCAAAATGCCAAGTTGCTAAGATGGAGTCCGGGGTTGCAAACATATATGTCAGTGCAGCACCGCAGTGGGAGTAGCAATGCCAATGCAGATGGGCTCTCAAAACAGGGAATGGGGTGAGGTACACCCAGATAGGCCTGACACTCTCAAGTGATGTTTTTCAAAGAGCACTTGAAAAACTTGCTTGAGTTCTCTGGAGGGGTGGGAGAGATGTGACGACTGGGGAGAGATGGGCGCAGGCTGCCAGCCTAGTCAAATAGAATTTGATACATAATTCTATCAACTGTATAAATAAATCTAAAATACAGGCTTGTGTTTTTAAATGTAAGAAAACACTGTAAAATGTGAACTTCAAGATTGTCGCAACATTGCTGTCTGCTGTAAGGAAAACCAAGCAAAGTATTTTGAATGTGTCTTTTTAAGTTGAAAAGATCTTATGAATCTCTTTAATGTTTTACAATTCAGCTCCAGTGTGGCTGGATGAAGGTTTCTGGCCCATTGTTTTAAGGCTAAAGTTTATGACCAGAATTTAGATGTGGAAGGTGCTTTATTGCTTTAGTTTCTGCTAGAATATATATGTGAAATGCCTTGTATTGTAAGTTTCTGAGTAGGTTTTAGATTGCTAAATAATGCACTTTGTGGCCTGAGAACTCAGACCAGGTGTTAATATGATGCAATATGAATACTGGGAAAACCTAATTGTCAAAAAATGATGCAATTTGGGGAGGGCCTTAGAGACATGTTTGTTAGTAATGTTTAAATACTATTTCTGACGAGATTAAAAAGCATTTTGACTTTGGACACCTAACTTATCAGCACTCTGCCTTGTGCTCACATGTAAGTTTTAGCACTGTGGTTTCTTGTAGGAATAGTTAAAGCTAGTAAAGATTAATTAGGTATTTTTTTTTTTAAATCAGAACTGTCCTACTGTATTATTTTAAGTTTCTGTGTGATCTCTGAACTCTTAGATATCTCTGTGGTGTAGTAGTTTTGTCTTATGTTTTAATTATTTACTATTAAATATTTTTAAAACCTACTACCTGTGGCTGCTTTGTGTAGAGATAAGTTCTAGAGTACATTGCATATTTATAGAGGTTATTATAACAAGCCACTCTAAAGTAAGCCTTGACTGTTAGTCATACTACCATTGGATAATAATATTACACAGTTATAATTGGGCATCCGTTTAAGGGCCTTTTAGTAGCTGATATTATTAACTGGGTGGTGGCAGTAATTACTACCGTATAGTCTGGGTAAAGGGGCACAGCTGGAGAATCTGTGTCAGCCTTTCCCAGGAGTGTCTGTGAATTTGTATAAATGCTTATCTCAAAGTGTGAGTGTGTTGTTCCAGCTACTTGGCAGGGACACAAAGCACTGGTTCGACAGAGAGGGTACTGGAGGTTCTAGCTTGCCCAGTTAGGCTTAGACCTGGACCCTATAGCTGTGCCAGTGGGAAGTCTTATTGGGGACCTGGTCAGCAAGGGAGCAGCAGTGTGCACTTAAGGGAAATTGTAATTTACTGTGTGTATTAGTTATCCTTTTCTCTTCTATGAGATGACCTCCCTGGTGTTAGTGTTGAGGATTGAGGCTCCTTGATTGCTGGGCCAGGGCATGGTCGTCACACTTCCCTTATTTTTAAAATACTGTTAAACAAAAAACTTGCAGATCTTTATCACTTTCTTCCCTCTTAACTTCGAAACTTCCACCGGAATATCATCTATTACTGGAGACTTTCCTGCAGATTGGTTATACATCACCATTTTTATCTCATCTCCTCCCATCTTGACTGTTAATTCTTCAGCCTCATCTACCTCTAACCTTGGCAGATTTAAGTCTTCCATAAATACTTCCATTTGTGCTTTTTTTTTTTTTATTTCCCCACTTTTCTGTTTTATACAATTTTTTTATAAAATTTCCAAAATACCTCTAATACCTCTACAGGATCTCTAGTTATTTTTCTTGTTATAGGCTCCCTAAGTTTGGCAACAACACTTTCTATTTTTTGCTTAAGTCATCGTGTCCAAAGTTTTGTGCTCTAGAGTTATTATCAAAAAACAGTTGCTTAACAACAATCTTTCTATACTCATGCATATTATCCAGGTACTCCCTTATTTTCTCTTTAGCACTCTACAACTCTTCCACTTATTGTCCTGTGAGATTCCCCTTATTCTGTAATACTTTAACCTTTGTCAGTCCCTTTAAATAAATTATTTTACTTCTTAACCATATGTCTTTTTCTTTTATTTCTACCCTGTTTTTTAAACTCCACTTTCATTTTATCCACTCACTACCTATAACTTCTGGAGTACTATCTTCCCTAATAACTCCCAAATAATTTCCATTACCCAGTCCTTAAATTCCTCTCTTTTTAACAGCTATGTGGGGAAATGCCATTGTCTCATCTTCACCTCATTACCCTGCATTTTCATCCTAGTAATTCTTGGTGCATGATCTGAAACAGTTATTGGATATGTGACAAAGGTCTCAATTAAAGATACATGTTCCTATAAAATATAATTTCTGTCTAGCCCAGTTATTGTACCTTGGGGAATGATTTGTAAAATCTCCCCGAGTTTCTACTACTGAATTCATACCTTCCATATCAAATATTTTCATAAATGTCTTCAGAAATCTACCCTCTTTTGTTATATTTTCCCCTTCTAGCCCACCGATCCATCCTCATCATTACAAACCAAATTCCAGTCCCACATATAAGTAATATTCCCAGTTGAATACTGATTATGTCTCCCAAATGTTTAAGCTCCATAATTGCAGCTTTAAGTGGGATATAAATATGTGCCTGTGTAATACTCATCCCTTGTCAGTAGCCCCTTACCACCACAAATCTGCCACAATTATTATTTTTCCTCCTTTATCACGATTGTAGATCCTCTAGCAATTAATATAAGCACTTTTTTCCTTTGCCCTTGATATTCTGTTGGATATCCATCCTGAAATCCTTTCATTATCAAACTAACATGCTAATTTCTTTCCAAATGTGTTTTCTGTAACATTGCTATTTGCACTATGCATTTCTTAATATAATTAAATACTCTTTCCTTTTTGCCTATACCTGTGAGACCGTTCACATTTCAAGATAATATGAAAGTGCCACCATTATGATAAGAAGCCCTTATTCATTCCCACCTATTATACATGACAGTTTTTAATGTCTATTTCTAGTTTTTGCGATACATGCACCCACTAGTGTTTGGCAGGATGATCCTTTATACATTTTTTAATCATCTACATTAGAATGTATGTCACATTTTGCAAGAGATTTTGTTTTAATAAAACTCTAAAAATATTCACTCCCAGAACTCTCTTATACTCTGTAAACCTAATACAGACTCACAAAACTATCTATATCTTCAAAAAATAATGAAGTTTAACCCTCCTAATAGTAACAATTGTCCCAAATAGACAACTGCAAACACAGCCCTTAATTAACCTAAAGTTGAGATAATCCATGCTAAGATGCATGTTATTGCTTGTGCTTCTACTTACACTATTTCATGGCTGTTCTTATTTATCTTTATTCCCCTCCCAGAAGAGAACAAAACATTGTATGCTTCAGAAAACATTAACTTTCAGCATTGGAGAATCCAGTATTCTAGCTTTTTATTGGCCTATAATCAGCTTCTCTCCATGGAAATGTAAGAGAAAAAAATTTAGTCTCGAATTGCAAGCTTCTAAAGACAAGCTGAAACATTTAGTGCTAAAGGAAAACTTTTCACTCTATTCAGTGTTCTCTTATTTACTTTTTTCCACTTAAAACTTGTTATTAGATTAAACCAGGGGTCTTAATCCGGGTATTCACCTATGCAAAAGTAAAAGAAAACATATCAGCTCTATTATCAGCTCTACATACATTATGATCTGTGTACGTTTGCACCACAACAACCCTAGACTACAACGTATTAACTTAAACAAGCATTTGTCTAGCTTTTCTTCTCTTTTTGCATTGTAATGCCTACATTTCCCAATACTAAAAAATAAGAAAGAAAGAAAAAAGGCATCTCTTTACTTTAGTATCTTTATCACATACACGAACAACTAAAAATGATTTACTATAAAACATGCAATTTATATCATGAAAAGTTTCATAGAAATATTGTTTAAAACAGAAATTGTTTTATTTACAGTTATCGTTTTCCTTCCTCTACACCTCCTCTTTGTGTCCTTTCAAAAATCAGTGACATGAAGTTAGGCAAATACTTTTTAGTTCCCCACAAGATTAACAAAGTCAACAAAATTCCACTCTTTCTACTTATTTTATACAGCCACATTTCACAAAAGCAAGTGATGCTTTGCGGTTTCACATTTATTCACTAATTTCCTAGTTGCTGGCTTTCTTCTTATTCATCTGTATCTCCCAACTCCAGACTCCAGTTCGATTCCAGGGTTTCTCTGATTCTTATAGTTATTTTTGCTGTTTCTCAAACATTTTCCTTTGGAACAATGGAAAATGTTTCACTGGCAAAATCTCTCCATGTGCTTTATTATCAGAAGAATAAGAAACATCGCCCCCTTCTGCTTGATAGCTCACTTTTTTGTTGGACAAATTTTTGTATTTCCTCCTTAGCCTATTCTACACCAAAATATGACTTTGATCCTTCAGGAAAAATATTTTGAAGATAGCTAGATACAGCAGCTTGAATGTCACACATGCCGCTCTACCTTCCCTGATTGCTGGAATAAATTTGTTTCTCTTCTGTCTTACTTCATGCCACAGTGAATAATCATTTTCCACAAACACTCTCCAACTTTTAATACTTTGCCCTTTTGCCACAGTTTTGTCAGGATCAAGACTTTCTGCTGGTAGGTTTGCATCATAAATACAGGACATGGCTTCTTTCCCAAGGCCAGGTTTGGAGCATATGCACAGTGTGCCATTTCAATTAACTGCTCCTGCTGTGGATACCAGTCCAATGGCCTATTTGTGCTATTAAAATTAATACAATCTGTTACTTCTGGTTTCTCTGGTATAGCAGAAAATCTGAGATTTTTTCTACTTGCTGTGTCCACCAATTTTACCATTTTTTGAAATACGTCTTCTTGAGCAGTGCCATACCCAGTCATCATTTTCTTCATTCAGACTTCTGTTTTTCTGTAGTTTTATAAGCTCATCTGTTTAAAGCTTCTTCCAAATTTTTCTAGCCTTTTGTTATTTGAGTTGGTATACTTTTTCCTCTAGATTACTGGAAGCCATGCTTTGCACCAAAACTGGAGCTTGAAATACTTTTTGCAGAACAGCTGCAAGATTCTTCCCAGTCAGTGTGTTTTCTTCCCATCTTTTCTTCTTTATTTTATTTTAAGCTCTCTTAGTTTCTTCTTTGTTGGCATCCAGACAATGTACCTACTAGACAGTGACCACATTTACTAAAATGACAGAGTTCCTGGCCCTTATCTTTCAGTTTCTTTTTTCACACTGGGAGAGTTGAAATTAAGATGTTGATCAACGTGCAGTCATCTTGGAAAACCACCTTCACAGTTGTTGATGAGAAAAACACTGAAGACATAACTACCTGTTTATTGAGTGTTACTGCAACCACAGCATGTATCAAATGTCAAAGTGCTTTGATAAGCAGTACAATGAAAACAAAAGAGTTAGTATGACAAGACGGACAGTGCTTTCTTCACTTGATAAGAGTGTAAAATCCAGCAACATTCCGAGTTGCAAGAATATGTTGTTGTGAAGTCAGATGAAACACCTAGATCTAAACTGCTGAGACCTAGGAGGAGAATTACTGAGATATAACAGAAGTCACTTGTATAAGAAAGGACTGTCTTTATTCCAACAATGTGTCAGTGAGACATAATGTTACTAACAATTATAGGACATAATACAAACATCAGTAAAACAGAAATACTGTTCCCAATTTGCATGATTATTCAACCTGTGATATTGTGCTTACCTGTGACTCTCAAAACCCTTGTGATTCTGACACTGTGATACCTGTCATGACAAACTGACATGATATGACTACTTCTATTAGATGGGACTCTAAAATTATCAGATATGGAAGACCTGTGTAGTTGTCTAGACCACATATACACCCATCTCCTCAAATCTCCCAGGTGCAAGTCTTTAAAGTACTACCCAAGGCCAAGAAGACTACCTCTATGGGGCTGGATAACATACTAGGCTGCTTATTGGCCAGCCTGAAACAGAACCTATCACTCCCCCCTTCACAGGCTATTCAGTGTCAGTTTCCAAACAGATGTTGTGCCAGATGAATGGAGGACAGCAACTGTCATCCCCTTACACAAGGGTGGAGCATCAATGGAACCAAGAAATTATAAAGTTGTAAATCTGACCAGTCTCATTTCTAAGGCTATGAAAAAGATCATTAAGCAATTAATAAATAAGGACACATATAACCTACCAACACTTGACCCAAACCTGTTCTGATTCAGAAAAAATCAGACCCTGCCTACTTACCTGGTTGACTTCTTTGGAAAGGCTACTGAAGCAATGGATGGGGAGGGTCAGTACACACCACATATCTAGACCTTGTAAAGGTATTCAACCCCATCTCACACTCGGGTATTGTAGATTAACTATCTCAGCTAAATGTGAGTCCCTATATAACTCATTAGATGGCATAACTGTCTCTCAAAACAGAAGCCAGGAAATTAGAGTGGGCTGATCTACTTCCTCCAAAAGGCCTGTCACTAGTGGTCTACTCCAGGGTTCAGTCATTGGGCCATTACTCATCAGAATTTATTTCTCAGATGTCAAAGCTAACGGTAATGGTTTATGGCTGACCAAGTCTGCAGATGACTGTAAACTTGCTGCCATCATAAACTCCCTAGAGGACCCCAGGATCCTCCAAGAGGGCCATACCCAAACCAATAGCTGGTGTCAAAACCATGGACTAAAACTAAATGTCAGGAAATGTATAACAGTATCATTCGGCAAGAAAGAAGTCCTGTGTAGCTATCACATTTAACACACCCCTGAAAGTTGATCTGGTTCTTGGTAACCTATGTAAGCAACAAGCTGTCTTTTGATCACCACATATCCACTATTGTAAGAAAGTCCTTTTTCATTGCACAGGTTATTATAAAGGGTATGATGTCCAGATACAGGTATGTGATCATCCCACTTTATTTTGCACTCATCATGCCGATCACTGAGATTAAAGCTCCCTTTAGTATGTACCTGTCCAAACATACAACTTGAATGTCTACATTGCTTTCTCACTAAGAAAGTTAAGGCCTAAATCATAAAAAAACTATGCAGACCATTTCAAAGCCTTGTCTCTCTTTTCACTGTCATACAGGCTACTAACAGGTGATCTCTGCCTCGCAGTGAGAGCCTCAAACAACTCTATCCTATCAGACCTACTGCACATTCCAGACCAATAGGGACACAAGCACCTACTCAAAAGATCTCAGTCAGTTTTACAAGATAAATAGAAGATCCAGGAAGGATACCTATTTATCACAGAGAATACCACTTCTTTGAAATCATCTTCCACTCCACAAAAAGCAAAGTAGTCCTCTTACAGTATTCATTATTTAATATGGATGAATGGATGGGTAACCACAAATTCACCCCTGGTTTAGCACCCTTGACCATTATGATTAGGGAGCAACAGGTAAAGGTACTGCTCATCTATTATTTGTAGATGTAAAACATCATGGGGATGTATAGCTAGGTTTCTAAAGGTCTTTACAGATCAATAGCCTAGTAAGTACCTTTGAACCCATGCTTGAAAGACATATAGATAGATACACAGATAGATAGATAGATAGATAGATAGATAGATAGATAGATAGATAGATAGATATTGATATAGATAGATAATAGCAATTACTGATGCTTAACATATGAGAGATTTTTGTTGTACTGTGATTGGGTAATTCTATTTTTATTTATTGAGATTTGTTTACTGAGAAATTTGACTGGGTCATAAAAGTACCCATTTGCACTGGAGGCCTGTGCAGAAAAGTTCCAGCATACATCAAAAATACATTTAAATAAAATCAAACAGTCAAAAATATAGCCAAAAGTCTGGTACAGTTTAAAGATTCTAATAAATCAAATAGTATGTGTGATATTATAGCAAAAACATTTTCAAAGCTCCTAATCTAAATGTGTTGAATTATGAATTTAATTTTTAAAATGCCATCTTGTGTATCTTTATTAAAAGGTGTCAAATTACCATATTCAAAATGTGTGTTGATTCCAGAATTTCTATCCATGTTCATAATCTGCAAGCTCGTTCTTTTACATCAGAATATTACAAACATTTTTAAATAAAATTGGTAAATTAAATTGCATAAATTGCAGTCTGGGATTTCACTTGAAAATGTTGTTCCTATTATTCCATGCTTGTATTGCTGATTTCAAAAGTAGTGCTGATTTATAGTTAGATATAGCACATGATTTGTTATAAAACAGTGAAGTCTGAATTCACGAGTCTCTCATTTTGCATGCATGTATAAGGAAATCAATGCACCATTTGATTTGGAAGTGTGCCCCATTTATTTTGGAAGTTCAGAAAAATATCAAACTTCCTGACTTTATTATCATAGCAATAATTTTTGCTCAAAATTACAAATTCAATTGTTTATTAATGCTACCCTATAAAAATGTCTAATAGAAGAAGTCAAGGGTAACCTCTATCCCTGTATTATATAGCATTTATAAATAACCCTTTTTAAGATTGTAATACAAAATTCACATATAGAAAGATAACATAGGATAAGTTGTTGTGTCTTTCGGCTTTTCCCGGTTAGGGGT
Organism: Protopterus annectens; assembly: GCF_019279795.1. Taxonomy (NCBI): domain Eukaryota; kingdom Metazoa; phylum Chordata; order Ceratodontiformes; family Protopteridae; genus Protopterus; species Protopterus annectens. Next base: position 1,293,117,647 of record NC_056747.1, read on the forward strand.
CGCCACAGCGGAACTCCGGTCCGCTAATGATTGGCAGTAGATTTTTACGTGCCAAGTTGCTGGCCCTGATGCACAACCTTCAACAAAGGTACGCCCATTCACGCATGTCTCTACACAGAAGACGCTGTACCTGAAAATCGAACAGGACAACGTCTTACTGTGAGGCGACAACGCTACTGCAGCACCACTACCGCAGTAAAACATAAGATAAGTAAAAATAATAAATCAACAAATAAATAAGGAAGGTACCATTATCGGCAAGCAAAACATTGTATTAACAATTGTTGATGATGTAATGATCCAGCTTAATAATCCACTTAAGACCAAACTCCTGGCACTCTCTGAAATCAACAAATTCGGTACACTATAACACTTTAATGTAAATTTTAATAAAATGGCAGTGATGTAGTGATACACATCTCCATAAATTCTGATATTTTTCTGAACAACAGCAGAGTCTAAAACTTCTTTTGAATCTATGCAATATTTAGGAATAACAGGTACTTTTCCGTCAATGGAGCAACAGCTTTTTTGGCCTTGTTAGTGTTTTTTGTCCTAAGGAATATATATATATATATATATATATATATATATATATATATATATATATATATAATACACACACACACACACACACACACACACACACACACACACACACATTTCTTTCATAATGTGCTTGTATAAATACAACATATGTGTGTAACTGTTCATACACACACACACACACACACACACACACACACACACACACACACACACACACACACACACACACACAAAACAGCTCTCATTCTCTTAACTCCAGAATCAGGGACAAAACCGGAAGTAATCTGGAGCATTCTTCTCGTGTTAAAATAACAAGTTGACTTTCCCTTGTAAATTCAAGGTCAAGAATTTCTAACTGATGACTTGGTAAGGGAATTTATCCAGCTCCATTCCAGTCCAAAATCAAGTAAGACATAACTGTTAATGTCCGTGACAGACTTCTCAGTGGTGTTCATTTACACCATTATTTGGCATTGCTTTCAGTGGTAGCCTTGTCGCTCCATCAGCTGGAAATTCCTGTCAGGGGATAGTGCGGAAGTGTGAGGGTGCATCCCTTATGTCTGAATTGAATGCTGTGTTTGTTTGTGTCTTTCGGCTTTTCCCGGTTAGGGGTCGCCACAGCAGAACTCCGGTCCACTAATGATTGGTAGTGGATTTTTACGTACCGGGTTACCAGCCCTGACGCACAACCTTCAACGAAGGCACGCCCCATTCACGTATGCCTCCACACAGAAGACGCTCTAACTGAGAATCGAACGGGACAACGTCTTGCTATGAGGCGACAACGCTACTGCAGCACCACCACCGCTGCCACTCTGAATTGAATGTTATATGACTGAAATATATACACAGCCTTTTTGTAGTCATCAACTATTTTTTTTTATTAAGGGGCCTTCTGTAAATCAGAAAGTAATTGTGGAGCAATAACCACGGCAGAAATCTGGATGGTTTGAGAATGGTATTTCAATAGGATATGCAAGGTGTTTAATTTACCATGTCACTACTTTCCACAAATATAATAGCTCCAGAACTAAGACAAATATTTATAAGCATGCTTAAATATGGTACCAATACAAGTAACTCCATATCTGCTGCAGAAGGAGGAAATACTTTCCATAGGACAAAAAACATTAATGAGGCTAAAACAGCTGTTGCCCCAGTAACAGAAAAGTACCAAATAACATTCCTCTTGGATTCAAATTGTTCATCTTAGAATACATATGTAATGTTATTAAAAAACAGAGAAATATGTGACGAGATATTACAAAATAAAAGGTAATCGTCTTGTGACTAATCTGCCATAATGAATATTTTTCTACAATATTGTACATACTTAATGCAAGCATGCATTTTCTAAACTGGGTGTCTGTGAGGGTTGCACAGAACAAACTTCCCTATCTGTAACTTACATTCTTCATTTCATCCTGTGTAATTCTCATTTATTTCAGTGAAGTTATTAGAAATAATCCCTCCAGTGTGTTATTGGTCTGCCTGGACCTTTGTTCTAGTGACCTACGCTTGTTACGCTTCCCACAGGAGGCAGCTAGCAACATCTTCACTGTTGAAAAATGCCTCACCTGACTCCTGTCAACATGGAAAAATGAAGTGATGTATTCCAAGATCCTCCTGGACTGCCAAACTCATAACTCTGTTATTGAGAATGAACCTATCAACTATATGGAGGAACCGCATTTCTGCGGCCTGTATCTTTGATTCATCCTTTCGGTAACAACCTAAAATTTGTGAACATGGGTGAGGGTGAGGAAACAGACTGGCTGGTAAGTTGAGAGCTTTGTTATGCAAGATGGCTCACTCTTCACCATCATGACCTGGTACAACACGTGCAGTACTGCTGCGGATGCCCCTGTCCATTGACCAAACTCTCCCTTTCACCTTCACTCATGGACATAAACCTGGGGTCTTTAAACTCTGTCATTGAGAGTAGCATTTCCCCCTTACCCAAAGAGACAAAATCTACTGTTTTCCAGGACAGAACTGTGGCCTCAGATCTGGTGGTGCTGATGTTCATCTCAGCTACTTCATACTCAACAACGAACTGTTCTACTGCACATCAGAGGTCACAGTCATTTAAGGCCAATTGAGTGCTTGCAGTATCAGTGATGCATTAAGTATGATTGGGGTAATACTTTGGTTTAGGCGAACAGTAAGAAAATTGACAAATCTATATATTTAGGGAAGAAAAACCCTAAGAAAATTTAAGAGAAAGACTGTTTTGCCTAAAAGACCTACGTGTACTCGTAATGTCAAATTTCAAGCTATAATTTTCTAATGCGAGATCTGACAAATTAATACAAATAACAAATCCCTTCATATTTTGGAGGAAGAGTAGATCCCATTATAGTCAAACAACTTCATCCATTAGCAATGGCAGTAAAAAATCCCCAAATACTGCTGTTTCTAGTAAAAGAGAAACTTGGCAGGTACAGTGTTCCTTGTTAATCCACATAGGACTGGATTTCTGAAGCAGAAGTCAAATGTAAGTAAATGTTCATTGTTCCAGATATTAATGTTCCAAATTCATCACCAAAAATGAAAAATTAGACGTCAGAGATATCCAAAAATTCAGAGAACTCATTTCCGTAATGTATTTCTTATCAGTGAATTTAAAAGTGCACGTCAGTAACAAGCAACCTGTTTAAATTAACATGATGTATATTACAACAGCAAAAATGTCCTCAGTCATATTACACATTAAAGAAATGATCACTTCAGTTAGATTCAGCACTGCATGATCTTTTCATAGTTTATAAACAAGTAATTTCAATTCTGGAATTATATGGTACAAAAAGAAAAAGAACAAATTAGATCTGAAACATAAGAACATATAAAATAACTCATTATTACAATATGACTATGCCATAAACAACCTTAAGAAAGATATAATAACAGTAATGCTTATCAACTTTGTCTAGGAGGGCCATACAGGTAATTTGTGGAGTGAACCTGTAGCTACCCAACCATTCATCTGTGTTTGCTCTGAAGGTGCCATAATGTTGTTATCATTGCTACTTAGGGGAAGTTTGTCCCATAGATGGAGAATACATTACTTTATGAACCTGTCTCTGCAGTGAGTTTTGTTAACTTATTTGTTTAGATTAAGGTCTTTTGCGTGCTGTTTGAAATGTTGCTGGCTCTCATAAGGCATGTGCTGGGACCTCTCCTATTTGGCATCTACTATTCTGAAGTAAAAGCAAATATCAAAGGGCTCTGGCTGACTAAGGCAGCAGATCAAGCTGGAAGCAGTCATTAAATCCCCAAATGACTTGGCTATCCTGCAGAAAGGTTTTCCCAAATAAATAACTGGTGCCAAAATCATGGACTGAAACTAAATGCCAAAAAATGTATTACTGTATACTTTGGGAGGTCATCTACCCCAGCGAACCACCACATTGACAATACATCCCTAAGAGTTGACCCAGTTATTTGGGATTTGGGAACTTATATGGTCAGTAACTTAACTTTTGACCAAAATGTGTCCACTGTTGTAAGAAAGTCTTTCTATATTCACAGCTTATAAACAAAGGAATTAGAACTGTGTCTAGTTCTAGGGATGTCATTGTCCCCTTTTATTCAGCCCTCATTAGGACAATCATTGAATATAATGCACCCTTTGGCATGTATCTCTCCAGACATATGCAACAAATGGAATACCCACAGACATACCTTACTAAAAGGATACAAAGCCTAAACAAAATGTTCTATATGGACCAACTCAAAGCCCTGTCAGTATACTTGGTATCTTACAGACTGCTAAGAGGTGCCCTGTGTCTAGTATACAAGGCATCCTCCGACCTAATACTGATAGATTTACTACACATTAACAAGTCAACTGGCATCAGAAATACTCAGTCGAAGGATCTAAACCTCTTCTGCAGCACCAACAAAATGATTTGGAGGGACAGGTATATCTCACAGAAGGTACCACTGCTCTGGAACAGACTCCCCACCCACATAAAATACAGTTTGTGACTGTCTATATTCAAGCACAACTTGGATTTATGGACAGGAAACAGAAAATTTACCCCAAGATGCCCCCCTGTGCTACTAATGGACAGAGGCAGCTTCTAAATACTTTATCCCAAGCATAGGTCCCCCTCAAATTATCTATGGTATGATCCCAGTTATTCTCATTAATGGTAATATATAATTATCGACCATGGGATGGGTAAGACCAATCTCTAACCAAATGAAATAGGTTAATTTGAGCACAGAAAAGGCAATTGTCTAGACTTAAAATGGCCCACAAATGCAGCCAGTCTAGTATTTACCTATGAATCTATAGGAGGGCACACAGAAGTGGTTCCTTCATGGCATAGCACCTGGACATAGGCCACCATGAATAACCTGATGGACCACAAGATATAAAATAGTTATAGAATTGCTGGTGAAGGCTTATTGTTTCTGTTATTCTAAGTGTATTTATTCTGGTTCCAAACCAGTTATTTTACAATAGGAGGATTTGTGGTCTAAACTCCTTTGGCAGATAGAGGATAGCCTATACCCTTCTAAGCTGGAAATTGCTGATTGAAGGCCTATTGTGTTTGTTATTCTGAAGTATCCTAGTTCTAGCTTAAGTACTTAGCCTCCAAAACCAGTTGTTTTACATTAGGAAGGTTTGTGGTCTAGACTCTTGTGGCAGGAGAGTCTGGCCTACACCCTTCTAAGTTGGGACGTGCTGGTGAATTGCTGCTTTATTTAAACTGTTTTTGCTGTTGTGTCTGTGATTTTATGCACTTTGAATTTCTAGTACTTCTGCATTTTATAGCATACGATAGATCCAAACTTTCTGAATCTAGACTGTTTGGTATCACTTGAGCATTAAAATCAGATCTTCACTGAGATACTGAAAGATCTGAGGCATCCATTGCTTCCAACTAACTGTATGTGCCTGTTTTTGCTCTTATGTTGCTGTTTTAATTTGTATTTGCATTCTACTGTCTGAATTGTTTTAACTTTTTTGCCACATTTCAGTGTATACTGTACTAGTTTACTAGTTTGGCTGTATCATAGCACAGTTCCAGGTTTGCTGTTTCTATTTTGCAACTTCTGAGCATCAAATTCAAGCCATCTTTGTTGGTGAAGGCCTTTCTGCACCCTTGTGGAGGGACAGTACTGTCTGGGTTCCATCAAATTGAGGGTGATTGGACTAGAGCTCAGAGACAGCATCCTTATTGGCTAGTTTGAGTTAAAAGGGTTACCCCTTGTTTTATTTAAGCCCTGTGTTTGCGCTTGTTTACGTGTAGCTCACCATCGTACACTGCTGCCTAGCAGTGGTTACCGTTGGTGGTTATAGATGCAAATGTTTTGCTTGTTAAATTTTCCCTCAGCACTTTGCTTGTGGTCCTTCAGATGCTTTTTGTGGCCCTGCTCTACTGTCATGTGGAACACTAAGCCTAGCCTCAGAGGTACCAGCACACCTGTCACCCACTAGCCATTCCTAAGTGCGACCTCTTTTCCTGACCATATTAATTTACCTAACACTATGGATGGACAATTTCCCACAGTTTCTCCAACCAGCTTGGTCAACATGGGCATCCTGAGGCAGTGGAGCAACTGCCTCATGTTCAACAACAACCATCTACCCCTGGTCCACACAAACTCAACATGTGAGAGATGCACCTATAGTAATCCATGCTCTCTCACACACCAGTCAGTACATATGACAATGAGCATGTTGTCAGCATGCAAATCTCACCTCCTACTCCACCCAAACCCATATCTCACATACAACAAAAAACAAGATCAAGTGTACCTTCACAGCAGAGAAACTATTAAAACCAAAATGTAATGAAAAATAAAAAATGTGTAGATAAAAAACAATAAATGGAGTGAGAGCTAGCAAAACCCAATAAGCACTTTCAGCATATAGCCTTCTTCAGATCATGACTTCCTGTAGCTCTCTTCTTATTTAAAAGAACATCAACCAATCAAATCATATAATTACAGGGCACACCTTCTGATTGACCAATAGAACAAAATCATTAGTTACACTATCAGGACAGCACTTTCTGAAGCTCAACCAATAGGCAGCAAGCCTTCAAAGACCCATTTACATATCTAAGCCAGACCTATATTGGCATACCTTCTGATTGACCCAATGGGACGAAGTCATTGTTTACCCCTATCAGGGCAGCATTTTCTGAGGTTCAACCAATAGGCAACAAGACATCTAAAACTTATTTAGATACCTAAGCCAGACCTATGCTGGCTACACCTTCTGATTGATCCAAGGAAATAAAATCACTTTTTGTTGTTGTGTCTTTTGGCTTATCCCGGTTAGGGGTCGCCACAGCGGAACTCCGGTCCGCTAATGTTAGGTAGTGGATTTTTACGTGCTGAGTTACCAGCCCTGATGCACAACCTTCAATGAAGGCACGCTCATTCACACATGCCTCCACACAGAAGACGCTCTAGCTAAGAATCGAACGAGACAACGTCTTGCTGTGAGGCGACAACGCTACCGCAGCACCACTACCGCAGGTATTTGTCCTATAAGGGCAGCTCTTTCTGGGACTCAACCAATAGGCAGAAAACCATCTGAGACTAACGAAATAAAGTTCAGTTTTTATGAACTGTGCCTTCTATTTTCATCTATGAAGTTCGTTAGTATATTGATGCTTGACATTCATCTTTGCAAGTTGTAATTGAGAAATGTCATATATATATATATATATATATATATATAAATATATATATATATATATTATATATATATATATATATATATATATATATATATATATATATATATATATATAAAACTTGATTGCAACTGCAGCTACACATAACACATACATAAAATGTACGCAAAAAGGCAACACTCTGAATGCCCAAGCAGCACTTGGTAAGTGCATGCAATGACTTCTTAGTATTCACAGAAAAGATATATATATATAGATATATATATATATATATATATATATATATATATATATATATATATATATATGTGTGTGTGTGTGTGTGTGTGTATGTGTGTGTGTATGTATCTCTGTGAAGGATGAACATTAAATTAAGTATGACTATACATAGAATTTCACTTGTAGTATCCAGCTAAAATATATGGCATGTCCCTGGAAAGAGTACATAATTCATTTTCAGCTTCACCTACATATAACATATAAATGGGAGTTAAGCAAAAAGTCAATGCTTTGATTGCCCAAACAGCACTTTTTAGTACAAGCAGTAACTTTTTAATGTGTGCAGGAAATATAAGTTAGATTTAGCTACTCATAAGTAATAGATAAATTCCACTAGAATATAATATTTTGTTTGCCCAGTTAGCACTTATTAAGTGCAAACAGTGACTCTTAAAAAATAATAAAAGTACATGATTTTGTTGTGTGATTCACTAGCACTGCATAGAACTTCCGTAGCAGCAGACAAATATAACTCTAAGGTTTGATTAACAAATCTGATGTTGATAAATCATGAACACAATCCATAACCAGTCTGATCTACTTTCATCTCCTTATGATTTATCCCATTTGTGAGAACAGGTTTTGAGAGGAACCATAGAATTCAGACCAGGAGCATGATCAGCCCTCAGGCTGGTAATCCAATGTATTTCGCATAATTCAGTGTTGTTATGTACATCTCCACATCTGTTTCCTAAAGTCACACATTGTATGACCTTGAATAGAAACCTGTGTGAACAGTGTTCAAAGATATTGTTGGCAAGTGCATTTTTCGGGTCTTTGTTCTTAATATCCCTTAGATGTTTTAAGACCCTGTCTTTCAGTCGCTGGTCTGTTTTGCCAATATAAAATGCACTGCATAGACAACAGGAAGCAAGGTAAACCAAATGGCGGCTGTTACAGTTAGCATGTACTTTGAAATGATAGCTCCTCTTAAAGACTGGATGTATAAAGACGTTGCTGCTATCAATACTTGGACAGGCTTTAAAACAACTGCACTTAAAAGTACCTGCCCTTTCAGATTCAATCTGATGGCCAAGGCCATCCCTTCCACATAATGATCTCATGATGTTCTTTTTATTCTTAAAGGTGAAGCTCGGTTGCTCCCCAACAATGCTTTTTAATTTGCTGTCTCCAGTCAACACTGGCCAGAACCTTTTACTAACCTCCCATACTTTTCTGCACTATGTACTATAAGTGAGTGCACATTTGAGTTTATTATTGGTACTTTCCGTGTATATTTAAGTTTATTATTGGTACTTTCCATGTACATTTGAGTTTATTATTGGTACTTTCCTTCTCTTCCTCATTAACACTTGCCATATTCTGATTAACAGGTCTTTTATCAGAATAATAGGGTTGACCTTTGTTCCTTATTTCTTCATGGCTGTAATGGAACCTAAGATCCTTTCGACTATAGCCTCTACTTTCCAGGTTGCCATACAACCTATTACTTTCCTTTTCAAAATCATCATCCTTGGTACAAAGCCTAGAAATACATACAGTTTGATTTTCCATGATGTTTGTGAATACGTGACCTGGGTGCATACTGTTACAATGTAGATAATGGTTCTTCCATGTCTTTTTTCTGTGCAGACTAGTATGTAGCCTTTTCTTAGATTGCAAGTCCAAATGGGCATCTAGAAAGTTGATCTCAGATTTAGAATAGTTTAACTTGAACTCCAAGAAGTCAGTACTGTTGTTCAAATAGTCAGTGAACAACAATAGTTGCTCTTCATCTCCTTTCCAGAGAATAAAGATGTCATCAATGAAACATCCATAATAAAAAAGATGCTCTTTCCATGGGTTCATATCAGAGAGGACTTTTGACTGTTCCCATTGTGCAAGGACTATATTGGAGTAGCTATTCACACAAGGAGTGCCCATAGCTACTCCCTAAATTTGCCAAAAATAGTCTTGACCATACAGGAAGACACTGTTCTCCAATATTAGCTCTAAAAGGGAACAAGGACGCTTGGATCTTGCCATCCCTAGAAAATCCAAGACTCACTCCCTTAAGAGAAGGAAACCAGTCTGGTGGACCCCTGCCATAAACAGGCTATACAATAGAAGGAGGACACTAGTTCAGACAAAAAGCAAATCCCAAGAAGGAAAGACATCCCTGATCAGTATCAATCAGAAACTAAGGTCCCTCATAAAATCATCCAAGGCTAACTTCGAAAGAAAAATAGCCAAGGATTCGAAAGATAACCACAAAGCCTTCTTTAGCTATGTCAAGAATCTAAGTGGCAACTTGCAGATATGCTCTGAGCTAGTGCAAAATAGCACAAAATATACTGAACCCACTGATATTGCCAACATCCTGGCAGATAGATTAAGTGCAAACTTCACCCCCCCCCTCTCATCCTCAAAAGGGCCCACAACAATACCGGAAAAGTGTAGTGTCCCGGAAATCACAGACGCACAAGTGAAAACAGCCCTTTCAAAAGCCAAAAGTACAGCATCAATGGGGCCAGATGGTGTCCCAGGCTGCATCTTGCATGAACTACAGAATGAACTAACCCCCCACCTAAACACACTGTTCAACCTCAGCCTCTCCACAGGCTACGTGCCCATAGAATGGTGCACAGCAACGGTTATTCCGCTCCACAAAGGAGGGGCCTGACTGACCCTGGTAACTATCACCCCATAAGCCTGACTAGCATGGTCTGCAAGGCTATGGAGTGCATCATCATGGAACTCATTAACAAAGCCATTGGGAACCTCCAAACACTTGACCCAACCCAGTTCAGCTTTGATTAAGGGCAGATCATGCCTACTAAACCTGGTTGACTTCTTTGAGACAGTCACCAAGGCCATAGATGAGGGGAAGGTGGTTCACACAGCCTACCTTGACCTCGACAAGGCTTTTGACACCATTCCCCACTTGGGAATTATAGAAAAACTCACCAGCCTGAACATAAACCCCTACGTCATGAGATAGGTTGCCAACTGGCTTATAGACAGAACTCACGCGGTAAGAATAGTGGACTCCAGGTCCGACTCTAAACCAGTCACAAGTGGTGTCCCACAAGGCTCGGCCCTGGGACCCCTACTGTTTGGCATATACTTATCAGAAGTACAGGCAAACAAAGGAGGACTATGGCTAACCAAGTTCACCGATGACTGCATACTGGGAGCCATAATTGACTCTCCAGCTGAGCTGACACAGACATTCTCCAAAAGGGCCTTACTGAGATGGACACCTGGTGTCAAAGTCATGGTCTCAAGCTAAATGCGAAAAAATGCATAGTCATCCTGTTTGGGAAAAACAAAACACCCATGAATTACCACATAGGTGGTAGCCCCTTAATACAGAACAGGTAATAAGAGATCTAGGGACCCAGGTAGATAGTAATCTCTCCTTTGACAATCATATTGCCAAAGTAGTTAGGAAATCCTTCTATGTAGCTCATCTAATTACTAAAGGGTTCACATCTAGAAATAAAGAGGTTATAGTGCCCCTCTACTCGTCACTCATCAGACCCATCATAGAGTACAATGCCCCATTTGGGATATACCTCACAAGACACTTCCAACAGCTGGAAAGACCACAAAAGTACCTCACCAAGAGGATTACTGGCCTCAAACATATGTCCTATGCAGCCCAACTGGAAAAACTCTGGCTGTACTCAGTGGCATATCACTTACTCAGAGGTGATCTCTTCCTGACTTACAAAGCCATGTCCAACTCAGAATTTATGGACATGCTCCACCTAAAGAAATCCAAGTCACAGCGAGCCACTCGCTCTAGTGAGCTAAACCTCACCACAACAATAAATAGAACATGCTGGAGGGATAGATTCCTGTCACAGAGACTCCCCATGCTTTGGAACAAAATTCCTAAATACATTAGGCAAAGCCCCTCACTAACACTCTTCAAGAGAAGCCTTGACGAGTGGATGGGTAACAGAAACTACACCCCTGGGATCACTTCATTGGCTCTTTTTGACAGAGGCTCAGTTAATTAATCAATGGGGTGGCGAAAGCTGACACATTCTGGCTAGACTTATAAACGCCCTCGAGCAGATAGCCTAGTACCTACCTATGAACCTATGAACATATCAAATCTGTCTGTAATCCTACTTGATTTAGAAAATCACAAATAGCTTCAATCCCATAGTCATTGGGAACCACAGTGAACAAGCTGTTGATATCCATGGTAACAAGAAGGAAGCCTATGACATCTTTCAAGTTTTCCATTTTCATATAAAGGACATTGAGAAAACTGCCTGTGTCTTTCAGGACAGTGGTGGCCCTAGGTAGAGCCTTCTTGAGTTGATCCTCCACATATATGGAGAGTGGTTCAGACAGCCATCCTCTCCCTGCTACAATAGATCATAGTGGTAGATTATAGAGATCTTTGTGGATTTTAGGTAGTCCACTGATGGTGGGGATGGTTGGATTAATTACCTCAAAAAAGTAAAAAAATTCTTTAGATATACGTCTTTCCATCAACATATCCGAAAGACTATTTTGAAATTTGGTGATCATCGATTGTAACTCATTCTTACTAATCTTTCTGTATGTGTGCTCAGCCTGCAGCATATTCAACATTCGATTTCTGTACCAGAAGGAATCCATCATGACAATAGCACCACCTTTGTCTGCAGATTTGATAACCAGATCTTCTCTATCCCTTAGATGAAACAAGGCTTCTCTTTCTTGGTAGGTGATATTGTAGAAATGTCCACTATGATTAGTCCCATCTCTGAAACTCCCAACCTCATTCTCACATAAACGAAGGAGTTCCATAGTGGGATGATTGACAGGTACAAAGGTGCTTGGTTTCTTATACAATTCACAGTTAGTCCTATTATTCATCCCAAATATGGATTTCAGAGTAATATTTCCCCCAAATAATCTGTCAGTCACAAATTCATTTAGATCAGAATGTATTGAGAAATATTACTCTGAAATCCATAGTGGACATTTCCACAACATCACCTACCAAGAAAGAGAAGCCTTGTTTCATCTAAGGGATAGAGAAGATCTGGTTATCAAACCTACAGACAAAGGTGGTGCAACTGGTGATAATATAATGTAATATAATATAATAATATATGTATATATATATATATATATGTATATATATATATATATATATATATATATATGTATATATTTTCTGTGAATACTAAGAAGTCATTGCATGCACTTACCAAGTGCTGCTTGAGCATTCAGTGTTGCCTTTTTGCATAAATTTTATTTATGTATGTGTAGTTATTGCAATCGAATTATATATATATATATATATATATATATATATATATATATATATATATATATATTATAGGACATTTCTCATATTTTAGCTGGACACTATACTACAAGTGAAAAAAAGCCAACATAGATCTGGCTTAGCTATGTAAATTAGTCTCAGATGGTTTGCTGCTTATTGGTTGAGTCCTGGAAAGTGCTGCCCTTATAGGGCAAATAGTGATTTTATTTCATTGGATCAATCAGAAGGTGTAGCCAGCAGAGGTCTGGCTTAGGTATGTAAATGAGTTTTAGATGTTTTGTTGTCTATTGGCTGAACCTCAGAAAATGCTTCCCATGACATGGTAAACAATGACTTCATCTCATTGGGTTAATCAGAAGGTATGCCAATATAGATCTGGCCTATATATGTAAATGGGTCTTTGAAGGCTTGCTGCCTATTGGCTGACCTTCAGAAAGTGCTGCCCTGATAGGGTAACTAATGATTTTGTTTTATTGGGTCAGTCAGAAGGTGTGCCCTGTAATTATATGATTTGATTGGGTTGATGTTCTTTTAAATAAGAAGAGAGGGCTACATGAAGTCATGATCTGGAGAAGGCTATATGCCAAATGCGTTTATAGGATTTTGCTAGCTCTCGCTCCATTTATTGGTTTTTATCTACACATTTTTTATTTTTCATTAAATTTTGGTTTTAATAGTTTCTCAGCTGTGAAGGTACACTTAAGCTTGTTTTTTTATTGTCTGGCTTTTCCTCTGTGTACCAACTGTGGTTCTTAGAGCTCTTGCCTAGCATATCTCACATACCTACATATGCAGAGGTCCTCACCAGAAACATACTTAAACACCAGAGACCTCCCAAACACAAACACAAGCATGCTACAAATAATACTTCCTCTGCAGAACACAATACACATAATAGCTCATGCACCAGTGTCTCACCTGTCAAGCCCTTAAGGCAAAACACAAAACCAAACATATTAGTCACAGGTGATTCCATTGTGAGACACACAGATGTCCGTCTCACCAGGCTTAATAAGGAAAAGGTCACAGTGAACTGTCTGCCAGGTGCCAGGGTATACCATATCACACATGCACTCAAGACTCTCAACAACAGGTACTGTTATGACTCCATCATAGTCTATGTTGGTGTGAATGACTTGAGACATACCTCTCTGGACTATATGAAGAGAGACATGACTGAGATCTTGGTCCATGTGTCTCAGGCATGCATGTCCCTAGCCTTAAGCAGCATTTTACCTTCACCTAGGATGATGCCTCAATACAAACAGAAAATGATTGACTTCAATAATTGGCTTAGTTTCTGGTGTCATTCTAAGGGGATCCAGTATCTGTCAGCCTCGGATTGCATGATCAACAGACCACGATGCTTTGCCACAGATGATCTTCATCTGTCACCCCTAGGATTTTGGCTACTGGTTAAGGTTCTTGCCTCTCATAGTGCCTTTTTAGGCAGTGTCTCAAGGACAAAATTCCCGATGTAAAAACATCATCTAGAAACAACCTCAAGGTTATGCTGCTGAATGCTTGGAGTCTTAACATGAAACTGCAATCACTGGAAGTCCTCACTTTGGAAGACGCAGACATTTGTGCAATCACAGAGACCTGGTTCAAGGCTGTGGAGAGCACCCCAGCTATGCTGGGTTACACCTCCTTCTACACGTTCAGACCACAAACTGAAGGTGTGAAAACTAAAGGAGGCAGTGTATCAATATTCATTAAAGATAAACACACCTAGGACTGGTTAAAAAGTATGATTCTCTGGAGATACTTCATGTGCAATTAACTGTTGGTAGGACACCTATTCAAGTTATCACCAGCTGCAGGACCCCCCCTCCATGAATCAGGACACCCACTCTGTCTATTTGGATCTACTTGAGTCTATCAAGATACATCAGAACACCATGGTTTTGGGTGACTTTAACTGCCCATTCATTGACTGGGTAAATTATTTGTGCTCAGACTCACTTGCCCAAAGGTTCCTCGACTTTGTTAATTCCAATGTCCTGGATCATCTGGTTGACACCCCCACAAGAGGTGCCAACATCCTGGATCTGGTACTTACAAATATGGAGGACCACTGTACTATCCCCACTGTGAGGTATTATCTGGCTTGATCTGACCACAAATAAGTCTCATTCAAAGTAACTATCATACCTGACCCCATCCAGCAGCAACTAAACTAAAAAATTTGTCTAAAGCAAATTATAACCTCTTACAGGATGGTATAAATAATTTAACTGCACCTCCCCCCTCAGATGGAACTGGCAACTATGCCAAGTTCTACACCAATACTTTATATAAATACCTGTATAACTGCATTAACTTGGCCGTACCTGATAGGACCAAAACAAGGAAGAGCAAACTTGCCTGGTGGGCAACTGCCATTAACAGGCTTTACAATAAGAGGAAGAAATTGCTGTTTAAGAGTAAGAGGGAGCGAGCCCTAAACTGGAAATACTCCCTCCTCAGCTTCAACTAGCAAATAAGACTTCTTGTGAAGTCCTCCAAATCAAACTACAAATCCAAATTAGCTTCCTCAACTAAGGACAACCATAAGAAGTTCTTTGGTTACATCTGTAACTTAAAAGGAAAGGCCCAGATTTATACCAAACTGGTAGTTAATGATACCACATATACTGAGCCTGTGGACATAGCTAACCTGTTGGCTGACAGGGTCTGTGAAAACTTCACTACCCTGTCCCTGCCACATGTACCCCATGACATCCCTACCACCTGTCCCCTACCTTGTATCTCTAAAGAGCAGGTTGTAAACACCCTCAATAAGACCAAAAACACAGCATCTATGGGACCTGATAACATCCCAGACTGAGTCCTACAAGGGCTCCAACAAGAATTAGCAATTCCATTGGGTACTCTTTTCAATCACAGTCTAAGCACCAGCTTCGTCCCAGCTGAATGGAAAATGGCCAATATTATTCCCTTGCACAAAGGTGGTGTTTCCACTGTCCCCAGGAACTATAGACCTATTGCCTGTCAAGCCTTATCTGTAAGGCCATAGAGTGAATCATCATGGATCTTATTAACAAAAATACAGGTAATCTCCAAACACTTGACCCTCCTCAGTTTGGATTTGTCAACGGGAGATCATGCCTGTTAAATCTGGTGGACATCTTCTAGACAGTCGCCATGGCCCTGGACGAGGGGAAATCTGTGCATACAGCCTATCTAGACTTAGCCAAGGCATTTGATACTATTCCCTACTCAGGCATCATTGACAAACTCCCCCAGGTAGGTATCAACCCTTATATCATTAGATGGGTTGCTAACTGGCTCGCTGATAGAACCATATAGTCAAAATAGGGGAATCCACCTCAAACAGCAGACCTGTAACCAGTGATGTTCCACAGGGATCAATCCTGAGATCTCTACTGTTTGGAATCTATTTCTCCAAAGTACAAGCAAGAACTATAGGTCTGTGGCTGACAAAGTTTGCTGATGACTGTAAACTGGGTGCTCTCGCAGAATCTCCAAATGAAGTCAACATCCTGCAAGAGCGTTTTACACAAACAAATGACTGGTGCTAAAGTCATAGCCTTAAACTCAATGCAAAAAAAAGTATTATCATCCCTTTCAGTAAGACTGATGTTCCTGCTAACTACCACATCAATAGCAACACCTTAAGTACGCACTCAGTGGTGAAAGACCTAGGCACACAAGCTGACAGCAACCTTACCTTTGACTACCATGTCTCCACAGTGGAAAGAAGGTCATTCTGTATTGTTCATCTAATAAGTAAGGGCATTGCTCCAGAAAAAAAAAGAAGTTATAACCTCCCTATACTCTTCCCTTATCAGCCCAATAATTGAGTACAATGCCCCTTTCGGTATGTACCTTTCCAAGCACCTGCAGCAATTGGAGAGACCACAAAGGTTCCTCACAAGGAAAATTCAAGGTCTTCAGCATCTGTCCTATGTTGATCTTCTGAAATCACTGTCACTTTATTCTGTTTCATGTAGACTACTCAGAAGTGATCTCTGCCTTGCATACGAGGCAATTTCTGACCCTGATTTATTGCAAATGCTGCATATCTGTAAGTCAAATAGTACATGGGTTACTGGTTTCTAAAGACCTTAACATGGTAAGTGACATTAATAGAACCTGCTGAAGGGACAGATTCATCTCGCAGAGGTTACCACACCTTTGGAACAGACTCCCACTTCATGTCAAACACAGTACTTCATTGGCCCTCTTCAAACACAGTCTGGACGATTGGATGGGTAACTGTAAATTCACTCCAGGGGTTCCACCTGTGTCCTTCTTGAACAGGAGAAATAGGTGCTGATTGTGGAAATAAGGGTAGAACTTGGCTAGGCCTGTAAGGGCCCTAGGGCCATTAACCAAGTAACTTCCCTTGATCCTATGGATAATGTGCTTTATTTGTTGGATAACAAAAGGGGGTATTATATTCAATGACAGTTCTGTTATACTTATTTTTTAGGCTTACTGCAGTAAAGAGCAATGAGACATCCCTTTGGTACTGACCCATTCAGATGAACTGGAAAATGTATTGAATTGTCTAAAAATGCTTATTCATAAAACTGCCTTTTCAGAAATTGTGTAGTTATCAAGTTTTATCTCTTCCAGTACCAAACAATTTGTTTTTCAAGCAATCCATGTTATGTGCAGTATTGTTCACCAACACCATAATTCAAAAGCATCACTTTTCTTTCTGTCTTGTTTCTTCACTGTCTAGCTTTCACATTCAGATGGTACTACTGAAAATATCAGTGCTGGGACAAGCATGGCACCTTATCAGAATTTCAAGATTCCTCAATGCAAGTCTCAAAACTCTGAAAAAATAAGTCCGATCCTTGAACATCACAGCAAAAAAAAAAAAAAAAAAAGAAACTGGCTGTTACACCTATAGAATATTTTTTTGCAAGGGTTACGCTTTCTGATGCCTAATCTCCTGGACTCCAGTCTCCTCATCTCTATCCCTGTTACGTTTACGTCTGATAATGCTATACCTCTAAGAGGATGGAATACTCTGAGATACAGCAATTTTGGAGTTAGTATGGATTTCCCTGAAACTGCACTTAAAATTATCACTGTTCTGACAAACACAATTATGGTCCTTAGCCATACAACAGAAATGCCAGTAGATCTCTTCACTTGAAGATCTTATCTAAATCCTAAATGGTCATTCTGCCAAGAGTGATTCCGCACCAGATTTTTTGACTACTTTGAATTTATTACTGACTGATGATTCAATCAAGCTGAAATTGCCCACTATTTCTATTTCTTCTAAATCAAGAAAACCATTTGTTGAGCTTATCTGTTGTCAGGAGCTTTTCATTCTTCATGTTAAGGTGCAAACTTCTTTGTCACTATGTTGTTTATTTTTGATAGGCAGATATTACAGATTATCTTCACTTTCAGCCAGTAATACAATATTGTCATAGCTAAGGCTGTTGACAAGTCTTCATCCAGTTTTCACACCTCTTCATCATGCAGTTCTGCTTCTTTAATGATTTATTTATCTATTCCACATATAAAGTAAAGAGATATGTGGAAAGCAGGGAATATTGTCATAAATCTTTTACAATTTAAAAATCATTATGTTTCTTCTTGTTCTGTTTCAACTGTTGCTTCTTGACTGGAGTAATGATTGTGGGTAAAAATTATCTGTTCTGGTATGTTCATTCTTCTCAGTGTGGCTAATAGCTTTTCATTATTTATGAAGTCAAAACCTTTGGTGTAATTAAAGAAATATACGTAGTTTTCCTCTTGATATTCCTTTGTATTTTCAAGGATCCATTTTATATATGTAATGGCGTTGTTTGCTCATTGCTGGTTCCTAAGCCCTGCTTGCATGTCAGTCACTTTTCCTACCAAGTATGGTTGGAATTGTCACTGAATAATCTTGAGAACACATTTGTTGGCTCGGTGGGTCAGAGTGTCTGAGCAATAATCAAATCAGTCATATCAACTTTCTTACAATGCAGACCTTTTCCAGTCAGTTGGCTATGATATTGCATTCCAGCTTTCTTGGTATAACCTTGTAAGTATTGTAAGAGAGGCATCTATGTGTTGTAATATTTCAGTGAGAATGCACCGATAGCTGATGCTTTCTTCTCTGGCAAAGTTTTCAGTGCTGTTTCTACTTCATAACCAATGGATTGTAATCATAATGTTCAGGGTGAATTTGCTGTTGATCTGTTTGAGCTTTGCAACAGAATAGCTCTCTGCTGTCTTTCCTTATCATATCAGCATTGTACAAAATACATCCTAAAGCATCTTTTGACATTCCAGTTTGGGACTAAAATTTTCTCTTTACCTTTCTTAGTTTTAGGAAAGCAGATCTCGCTCCTCCTCTTGTATGTTCTATTTCCTTGCATGCACTGTTGCAATACTTCTCTTCGTTTCATCTTGTAGCACATTGGACATTTTGATTACGTTTAACAGCTGCCTGTCTTTCTGCTCTGATTTTTAACTTCTCTATATTTTAAACAATCTTCAAAGTCTTTTTAGTGAGCCATTTCGACTTTTTGTTTTTTCACTTTTTGGAGGGACTTTTCAATTTATTCAAATATAATTTCCATGATGTCTTCCCATAATTCTTCTGGTGCACTCCTATTTGTATCTAGGCTAGTGAACTGATTTTGCATGGAATCTTTTAGTGTGCATACTGGTAGCTAGTGATCTGCACCACAGTCATCTCCAATTTGCTTTCTCTACAGCTCACTGAGTGAGGTCCAAGTATACAGTCAATGGTTATGTTACTAAAAAAAATGTTTGACATGAGCATGTTTTTTGTCTTCCAAAATTCTATCATTTTTCCACTTAATTTCTATTGCTAAGCCCATATTTTCCAGTCATTTGACCTCATCTTTGTTTCCAACCTTCATGTTCCAGTTGCCCATGTCTATCAGTATACCTTTTATACGCTCTGTCAATTTCAGCTGGTACTTGTTCACAGAACCGATCAACATTGTCCTTTTCTGCCTTTGTTATAAGTGCATATATTTGAGTGACAGTCATGTTATTGGGCATATGACATAGGTGAATAGCATTCATTGACTGCATTGTGACTTGTTGCAGTTCTTGCACGTTCTTAATTATAAATATGACACCGCTTCCCACACCACTTCCCGCCTGCCTTTCCTTTACGGCACAGTATAACATGTTTATCAGCATTAAAGTGTCTGATATCAGTCCGCCTAACACATCAGGTCGTGCATATTCCACTTCCTTCTTGATTACAATGAGCTTTCCTTAATTCATACTTTGCACATTCTATATCTCAATTTGCATGACATCTTTACAGATTCTAACATCAATTTCATGTATAAAAGCAGCACCAGCAGTTAGATGTCGTAACAGCTTTAATCCAGCTATATGAGTTTTACTCTGAAGGTCATTCTGCTCTTCACCAGTAGCTAATTGAATGCTCATCTATACTATCTTCTTCAGAGAAGGTCATACAACAGTAAATCATAGGAATCCAGAAGATTCCCAAGTAATATTATTATGCACAAATGGGGGAGACGGTTGTAAAATTTCAAAAGGCACAGTTGTGCTAAACTCTGTTATTCCCCTGCATCATGCATTCAGCTCATAATGATTTGCAAAGGCTGGGTTGTAGTCCATTTTATTGCTTTTAAAGTGTGATGAAATGTAATGTTTCTTGAAGGAAATATCACTATGTGCGAACCATAATGAGTGAAATGAAGAATTTTGAATTAGTCTCAGATAAAATTTTTCCTCCGCACTTGAAGAATTGAGAGGCTTTTTTTCTATTTGCCCTTTGAGACCAGTGTAGATACTTCTGAAGATGTGTTCTAACTATACACTGAATTTGCAATATACTGACATAAGTCCCTGTTGTTTCAGTGTGGCTTCCTGTACCACACTGAAATATTCCTTACCAATTTGAGACAAAGCTACAGCAAGGCAATAGCTGAATATGACGGTGCTACAGGTATCCTGGCATGAACAAACAACCAGGAGATGCTGTTCTCAACCACTAGACATAACAGAAGAAGCTAATATAGGTACTGTTGAGTGAGCCGAGGCTATAAGTTTCCAAAAAGGAAGGGAAAGTGAAAGTTTTTGGAAAGGGAGATGGCCAAGGTAGAGGAGAGGGAAGGTTGGCTGTAGAAGATAGTCAGAAGAGGATCCTTGGGTCCTTTAAAGTGAGATTTTGGTTTGTCTTTCCATTTCTTTTTAGGAAACCTTTCACCTCTTTGCTGTTAAAACTTTTTAGCCTTATATAAACACTCCACATTTGGTAGGATAATTCCCTGATACTTAGGAATAGGAGAAAAAACAACTGTTTAATTCCTTACATAATCTTACCTCAGCCAACCCTACCTCTAAGAACTGAACCAGTAGCAGCTGCAATAGGGGAAGCAGCAGCTACATCGTACCTGCATTTCATGCAAAGCTTCACCACCAGGGCGGCAGAGCTGAGCATTTCTTGTAAGGAAGAATTAGTCTTGTAGTCTGGCACATCAGAAACTACTTTGCCCATGTTATCCAAAATGGAAACAAGTATCTAGTCAAGTGTATTGGATAGCTGATGGTGCTAGAGGATGGTGTGGCTAATGTGAAAAGTTTTATAGCTGTCCAAGGCCCTATAATATTTGTCTTTATGGAGAGCACTGGTGGAAGTTAGCAGTTTAGCAGTTTAGACACTCTAGTCGTTTCCAAAGAGATAACAGCAGGATCAGAAGAAAGAGATTTATTTAGGTATTTGTGAGATTCAAATACTATATAAATGTTTTACTTCCTAGAGGCAGGGGATTAGAAATCTGAAACCAGCAAAGCTGACATAAAGACATTCCCCAGGGCTTCTAAAACTGATGGCATAGCAGAGGATTTAAACATCTCCATGTTCAAACAGTCATTTTTGTGAATAGACATCTGCTTGCCTTTACAGTTAAACATTCCTTCTTTTAAAAATAGTGTTTCCAAATAGAAACTCTTTCTGGGGGAGATAGAAGATAGGGTGTTATCTGCTTCTGATTCAAAACCCGAAGGTGAATGTATTTGTAAGGCACAATCAAGTTCTTCAGATTCTTGCGTCAGAAGAAACTTATTCTTCATAGGAGGACTCTCTCTTCCTCTTATGAAGGATAGGGGGGTAGGGAAGGGAAACAGAGAATATTGCAAGATTATAAGAGCTTTAAACAATTCTTAGGAGAAATGAAATGATTAGTCCTTCTTGTCTCTAAGGCAAGGAGATGGAGTACTAGGAAGAGAAATATGTTTTTGTCTCCAATTCCTAGGAATTTCCAGAGAAATATTATGTGGAGGAGTGTTAGCTGAATGTACTTCCATAAGGCTTCCTGGGGAGTCTTCGCAGAGAACAGTTGTTGGATTCACCCTGTTCCCTCTGAGAAAATCAGTCTTGGTTCTCCATTCATAGCTGAATCAATCATTTAGTCAGTTGATTCGGATATGGTAAGAGTTTGCTCCATGTCAGCTTCCTGAGGGGTCCCAACAGCAGGCACGGGTACGAAAGTCGGACAGTCCAAGGGCCAACAGCAGGCACAGGTGTAAGAGTCCGACAGTCCATGTGCCAACAGCAGGCACAGGTATGAGAGTCAGGCAGTCCGACGGCCAACAGCAGGCATGGGAATAAGAATCAGACAGTTCAAGGGCAAACAGCAAGCACAGGTACAAGTGTCAGACAGTCCAACAGCAGTCACGGGTATAAGTGTTGGATAGTCCAAGGGCTAATCAAGTGCCTCACTGGAGACATCTGACCTACTGAAAGAAGCAGACTTCTCTGAAGACCTGCCCTCATCTTTTAATTCTTTTAAATTTTCTTTTTATACTGAAGAGAATATCCAAGGCAGATAACTCAGAAGCCATCTTAGCGTGAGCTAAAGCCTGAAGTCACTTATTCTCAGTGTACAGTTTTAAATAATTGAGGTCACTTAAGTTTAAGTACTGCCTCTATAATTGTATTCAGGACCTAAACAAAAAACACTGAGAATGTTTGGCTTTATAGGGAATTTGATGAACACAGTCATATTTTCCCTTTTTTCCCAGTGTAAAAAGTAGTTTTCACAAAAATTGTGAGGAAGGGTTCCCAAAGGGGAACTTGTTTGCCATAAAAATTATAGGTGGAGCCGACCATACTATAAACAGAATGTTGTTGATGAAGTCTTCATGAACAGCCTGGCAGCAAGAAAGTTCTGAAGATTTTCATGCTTGTATGTCCCTTATGTACTAGATATATGCTCATATATCCCCTATGCAGTAGCATATAGTCCTGTGCATATGTCATTGATTGGACAAACGGCACAGGAAGAAGATGTCTAAGCTTTTGTACACTTGCGAGATATATGGCATCCTTCACAGATATGTTCTATAAGTGAGGAATACTGCAACAGTGATCTAATCAGAACTGTACCTGGCTCAACCAGCGCCTTATGCCAGTACCATGAAAAAAATGCCTACCCCCTCTTAGCTTTTCAATTGAAGAGCGTAAAAAAAAAAAAAAAAAAAAAAAAACATTGTAGCAATTGGCTTATTACAGTTAGATCCATGCCTAACCCCCAGCAGTTCTCATTGAAGAGGAAAAAAAAAATTGTCCCTTCTACTGGTACATCAACCAGGTGAACAGATGCACAACATAGCCCTCCTCCATCCTACCCCAGCCATTCAGGTCCCATTTCTGTGCCCTGACCCTCCTTCTGCACATTTTATATTTTATTTAAAAAAAATCATTTCTTATCTTAAACTGTAGCAAACTACTTGCTACAAATGAAGCAAACAGATGCTACAGTTTATACTCTCCCTGCACTGAGCACTACAGAACACAGGTTTTAGTTAAAAAAAGAGAGATTTTCTTTTTTCACTTAGTAAGCAGTTGGTACAGTCTAGACCACTCACAGAGTGCTACGGCACTCAGGTTTACTGCAAATGCAACACCAGCTTTTAAAATAGGGTATTGCATTAAAGAGAAATCTGGACTGGCTTATTGTGCCACCTCAATACCTTGCATCCGGTGAAGTTACCCTTTCACCCAACCTTAGCTACGCTACTGGATCTGTTGATGGACATCAGCAGTTATGTACTTAGCATAATGCTGGATCCTTATCATCCCCAGTCTGTTTGCCTTGTCTTGTGGAATTTCACCAGACTGAGGACAGGTAGATGCAATCCAGCAACTTTTCAGTTCAAAAAGCCCTCCAGCCTGAACTCCTTCCCTACGCTCATCTTGCACCTGCCTCCTGTTCACTCTCAGATTAAGTTTGTTACTTAGCTTTATGGAAGACGGGTATGGAACCAGTTAGACAGGACTTATTTACATTGGAAATAGAGCTGTGGCATCTTCAGCAACAGAAAAAAAGGTTCTTTAAGCTGTAGCAAGTCACTTACTGCAAATATAACAACTGCCTTGCTACAGTCTAAGTACCAGACGTGGAGCACCAAAGTGCTTCAGCCTTGATTGATAATGCACTATTGGCATTCAGTTCTGAATATCAATAGTGCACTGCTTCCCGATCATGCCCCTGACACCTTACACCCAGGACAGTTGCCCCCTTCACCTTGCTCTAACTACACCTCTGATTAGAAGGGCTTCAGGGTACAACTGGTAGGTCTGTTCACAGAGGAACTGTGACAATTTCAAGGGGTGACAGTGAGCAGGTTGTCAATTACGAATAATAAGGATCCATCATTATAGTAAGTACATAGCTTCAATATCCTGTAATATCCAATCTGTCCACTTGGATATATGGACATAATCTCAAGCTACCTCCTTTCCTGGGTGGAAACATGACAGGATGCCCTTAAGGATGGCAGCTCCCAAGGAAGATTTGGACCTGGAGATAATGTCCAACATATATAATTTAGAAGGTATACAACACTGACCAAGTTGCTGCTGCACAGATGTCAACAGCTGAAGTGTTCTTAGAGAAGGCAGTAGAGTTCGCAACAGACCTACCTGAATGGGCCTTTGGTTTTATTGGTTAGGTTTTATTCTTTTATTTGTTATATAAAGGTAATGCAGTCAGCTTACAGGATTATTTTGGAAACCTTGTGCTCCACTTTGAATAGCCCTGAAGGGCCTGCAAGTGGCCTACAAGGCTAGGAAGACTTCCCTCATCTCTAAGACAGTTACATGAAGGTTAGCATCTAGATTGTTCCCTCAAAATGCTCTCCCACCACAGAATGAAGGCATCCATAGCTACCATGGTCTTGGGAAAGGGAAGTGTAAAGCATCTCCCTGCTGAGATGGTGGGACAATCCAACCACCATGATAAATATTTTCTGCAAACTGAAGAGAGACATACCTCTCAACTGTACAGATTTTCACAGAATGTCCAGATTTTTGCCTTATATTTTTGATCCATTTTTCATAAAATTGTGGTTTTCTGGCAAATTGGTGGTAAATCATCATAGACTGAAGTTAGAAAATAATGACACACTGAGTTTCAGAATTCATACCCTTCAGAAAATTAATGCTAATGCAAAATATGTTATTCTATCAGCTTTCTGAGTTTGTAAGAGCAATATTTAAAACAATGTCCATATTTTTGGGCCTTTTTCCCACTTTTATTTATGCTTTGTCCAGATGTCTTACTCTAAAAGATTGAGAGGTATAAAGAGAGATGAATTGGGGTGTTCATGGCATCTGATAGGTAAAACCATTGTACACTAGGGGTCCATTGCAGAACCATGATATAATATCTTGTGTGAGGTACCAGAATAATGGATGCCACCATTAGCCTGAGGACCTTCAAGATGAGAGATGTTTGGAGAGATAGGTGAGATAACATGGCTGATACTGCTGATCTTAAAGATAAAAGCATTTCTTCTGATAACTTAAAAATGAATGCACTGATGTTCAGATGTCTTTCTACGAAGACCAATGCTAGGGAGGACTGAAGGGGATTTTTCCATGTTGACAGAGATGCTGAAGGACAGACATAACTGAAGCAAGTAATCGCTGGCACACAGAATGGACTTCCTTATTCATAGGTTCATAGGCAGGTACTAGGCCATTGGCCCTAGGGCCTATATAAGCCTAGCCAAAAGGTACCCCGGCTTTTGCCACCCAAGAAAATTATTTTCCTGTGCCCCTGTCAAGCAGAACCACAGAAGTGATCCCCGGGTGAATTTCCTATCTCCCAACCAATCAGCAAGATTTTTCTTGAAGAGTGCTAATGAGGAGCTTTGTTTGATATAGATAGGTAGTTTGTTCCAGAGTATGGGAAGTCTCTGGGACAGGAATCTATCCCTCCAGCATGTTCTGTTTATTGTGGTGACAACGTTTAGGTCCCTAGAGTGTGTAGCTCGGAGGGATTGGGATTTCTTTAAATGGAGCATGTCCAACAGCTCTGGGTTTGACACAGCTTTGTATGTTAGGCAGAGATTGCCTCTGAGAAGGCGATATGTGACAGATTAAAGCTGGAGTTTTTTGAGATGGTCTGCGTAGGGCATCTGTTTGACACTGGTAATCCTCTTTGTGAGGTATTTCTGTGGCCTTTCCAGTTGTTGTAGATGTCTGGTGAGGTAAATACCAAAAGGGGTGTTGTACTCTATAACGGGTCTAATGAGTGATGAGTAGAGGGGAACAATGACCTCTTTTTTCCTGGATGAGAAACCTTTTATGATGAGGTGTGCCACGTAGAAGGATTTCCTGACTACTGTGGCGATGTGATTATCAAAGGAGAGACTACTGTCCACCTGTGTCCCAAGGTCTCTTATCACACTTTCGGTGTTAAATATAGAGTTTTTGCCAAAAGGGATGACAATGCACTTTTTGGCATTGAGCTTGAGGCCATGGCTTTGACAACAGGAATCTGTCTCAGTGAGGCCCTTTTGTAGGATGTCCACATCGTTAGGAGTTTTGATTATGGCTCCTAGTTTGCAGTCATCTGCGAACTTTGTTAGCCAAAGACCTTCTGTGTAAGCCTGTACTTCAGAGAAGTAGATACCAAACAGGAGGGGACCTAGGATTAAACCCTGTGGTACTCCACTTGTCACTGGTCTGAAGTTGGATTTAGAGTCTGCTACTTTCACAATGTGGGTTCTGTCAGTGAGCCAGTTGGCAACCCATCCTGTGACATACAGATTTATACCTAGTTTAGTGAGTTTATTTATAATTCCAGAGTGGGGGATGGTGTCAAAAGCCTTGGCGAGAGCTAGATAGGCTGTGTGAACCACCTTACCCTCATCTACGGCTTTGGTGACAGCTTCAAAGAAGTCTATCAGGTTTAGGAGACATGATCTGCCTTTTACAAATCCGAACTGGGTAGGGTCCAGAGTTTGGCGATTACCAATGTCATTGTTTATAAGTTCCATGATGATATGCTCCATAACCTTGCAGACCAGGCTTGTCAGGCTAATGGGGTGGTAGTTCCCAGGGTCTGTGGTGGCTCCCCCTTTGTGGAGTGGGATAACCGTTGCTGTGCCCCTTTCAGTGGGCACAAAGCCTGAGGTGAGGCTAAGATTGAACATGGTACTTAGGTGGGGTGCCAATTCGTTCTGTAGTTCATGTAGAACACAGTCTGGGATGTTGTCAGGTTCCATGGATGCTGTGTTTTTGGCTTTGTAGAGTGTGTATTTTACCTGTGCAGCCGAGATTACAGGAACTTTGCATTCTTCCGGTATAGAGATGGGCCCTTTAGGGGATGAGAGAGGGGTAAAGTTAGCAATGAACCTATCTGCCAGGATGTTGGCAATATCAGTTGTCTCTGTATATTTCGTGCCATTGTGCTGTAACTCAGAGCAGATCTGAGTGTTGCCATTGAGATTCTTGACATAGCTATAGAATGCTTTGTGGTTGTCTTTGGAATCGGTGGTGATTTTGTTTTCGTAACTAGCTTTGGAGGATGTCATGAGGGATCTCAGCTTCTTACTGAGGCTGACCACAGAGTTCCTCCAATCATGGGATTTTACTCTTTTTTGCATCAGTTTCTTTCTTCTGTTGTAGAGTTTGTTTATGGCAGGAGACCACCAGATTGGCTTCCTTTTTTTGGAGGATAGCGTCTTGGTTCTGTTAGGGATTGCACGATCCATGAACTAGTGTAAGTGCTTATAAAGTGCAATTGTATAGGATTCAGCAGTCGTACCTCTATTGTTCGTCAGCATGGGTGTCGTGAAGTTTGCCACTTCTGTCTTAAGAAGCGTGAAGTTGGCTGTGGATAATTTTTTTATAGTGGTTTCCCTAATGGGGGATGGGGTGGGATGTGGATGTCTAGGATGATTTGCTTGTGGTCGAATCTGACCAATGAGGAATTGACCTCTAGTATGGAGCACCGGTTTCCCATGTTGGTAATGACCAGGTCTAGGATATTACTGCCCCTGGTAGGGGTGTGGATAAGTTGATCCAAGGCGTTGGAATTTATGAATTTCAGAAAACGTTGAGCACAAGAGTTGGTACATAAGTAGTTTTCCCAGTTAATGGTGGAGTAGTTGAAATTGCCCATTATTAGGGTGTTAGGTTGTACCCTAATATTTTCTAGTGTATCAAGAAATGAGGAGTGGGAATCCTGGGGCATGGTGGGGCATCTGTAGCAAGCTACAATTTGGATTGCGGTCTTGCCCAGAGTTAGTTGCACTTGGATAATCTTGGATGCATTATGCTGAGCAACTAGCCTGGAGGTCTGGATATCCTTGATGGCTATGGACATGCCTCCACCTTTAGTGCTTCGGTTGCGGTTAGGTGTAGAAGCTAGAAGCCACTCATCCAGAAATGAGAATACATATATTCCTCAGAGTTGCAGATGAGCTGCACATGAGCTGTAATTACCATCATGCACTTGGTGAACACCTGCGGGGCTGTGGTGAAACTGAAGGGCAAGGCACATAAATTTTAATGACTGTCTCTCAGTCAAAAGCACAGACACCTTCTGGATTTTTTGGCAATCTACATGTTAAGTTAAGCATCCCAAAGGTCTATGGACCACATCCAGTCATTTTAGTGCAGGCAGGGTAGAATGGCTTGGACAGTGACCATCTGGAACTGAGTCTTCTTTACATATTGATTTAGGCCACTTAGGTCAAAAATGGGCATGAGATCCTTCAACTTTTTCAGAACTGAAAAGAACCTGGAATAGATACCAAATCCTTTTTGGGCTGGTAGGACCTTTTGGATGGCTCTTTTTGTTGTAAGAATGGTGATCTCTCTTTCCGCTGCCTTTCTTTGATTGGCTGGAACATCTGGAAGAGGCAGTGTGTATAGTTTTGCCCTTGATGAAAAGGGGATATCAGCATCTAATATTATGCTCTTTATCCAGCTATCCTACTGATGGTAATCCATGCATCTGGATGAAGAGACAGATAGCTAAGGTTACTTCCAAAACAATGGACTTCTAAATTATTGATTCCGTGGACCCCCTTTGCCCATTAAGGATTATACATTAGAAGGCCCTCTTCTTTTCTGGCTGCCTCTCTCTGAAGAGAAGTCAAAGGGGGGATTGCTAGGACTTTTTGAGCCAGAGTGACTTGGGTCCCCTCTGATTCCTGCTGAATGATCTTTGAGGGGCCTCAAATCATAGGATCATAGGACCCAGAGGTTATTTCAAGCCCAGCCATTTCATCTCAATGTAATACCATAGTGAATACCCAGGATTGTATTTAGTAATAACTGCGCATGTCCAGGTGGGTTGAGGGCACTATCCCTGGTAAGAATTTTTGGTGCCCCATCCACTCGTCCAGGTTTCTTTTGAACAATGTCATAGAGGTGCTCTGCTTCACATGAATTTGACATGAATTTGCAGCCTATTCCAAAGATGCAGCAGTGTCTGGGAGACAAATCTGTCCCTCTAGCACAGTTTTCGTAACTAGCTTTGGAGGATGTTATGAGGGATCTCAGCTTCTTACTGAGGCTGACCACAGAGTTCCTCCAATCACAGGATTTTACTCTTTTTTGCAACAGTTTCTTTCTTCTGTTGTAGAGTTTGTTTATGGCAGGAGACCACCAGATTGGCTTCCTTTTTTTGGAGGATAACATCTTGGTTCTGTTAGGGATTGCACGATCCATGAACTAGTGTAAGTGCTTATAAAGTGCAATTGTATAGGATTCAGCAGTCGTACCTCTATTGTCCGTCAGCATGGGTGTCGTGAAGTTTGCCACTTCTGTCTTAAGAAGCATGAAGTTGGCTGTGGAGAATTTTTTTATGGTGGTTTCCCTAATGGGGGATGGGGTGGGATGTGGACGTCTAAGATGATTTGCTTGTAGTCGAATCTGACCAATGAGGAATTGACCTCTTGTGTGGAGAACCGGTTTCCCATGTTGGTAATGACCAGGTCTAGGATATTACTGCCCCTGGTGGGGGTGTGGATAAGTTGATCTAAGGCGTTGGAATTTATGAATTTCAGAAAACGTTGAGCACAAGAGTTGGTACATGAGTAGTTTTCCCAGTTAATGGTGGGGTAGTTGAAATCACCCATTATTAGGGTGTTAGGTTGTACCCTAATATTTTCCAGTGTATCTAGAAATTTAGGAGTGGGAATCCTGGGGCATGGTGGGGCATCTGTAGCAAGCTACAATTTGGATTGCGGTCTTGCCCAGAGTTAGTTGCACTTGGATAATCTTGGATGCATTATGCTGAGCAACTAGCCTGGAGGTGTGGATATCCTTAATGGATATGGACACGCCTCTGCCTTTAGTGCTTCGGTTGTGGTTAGGTGTAGAAGCTAGAAGCCACTCATCCAGAAATGAGAATACATATATTCCTCAGAGTTGCAGATGAGCTGCACATGAGCTGTAATTACCATCATGCACTTGGTGAACACCTGCGGGGCTGTGGTGAAACTGAAGGGCAAGGCACATCAATTTTAATGACTGTCTCTCAGTCAAAAGCGCAGATACCTTCTGGATTCTTTGGCAATCTACATGTTAAGATAAGCATCCCAAAGGTCTATGGACCACATCCAGTCATTTTAGTGCAGGCAGGGTAGAATGGCTTAGACAGTGACCATCTGGAACTAAGTCTTCTTTACATATTGATTTAGGCCACTATGAGATCCTTCAACTTTTTCAGAACTGAAAAGAACCTGGAATAGATACCAAATCTTTTTTGGGCTGGTAGGACCTTTTGGATGGCTCTTTTTGTTGTAAGAATGGTGATCTCTCTTTCTGCTGCCTTTCTTTGATTGGCTGGAACATCTGGAAGAGGCATTGTGTAGAGTTTTGCCCTTGATGAAAAGGGGATATCAGCATCTAATATTATGCTCTTTATCCAGCTATCCTGCTTATAGTAATCATGTTTCTGGATGAAGAGACAGATAGCTAAGGTTGCTTCCAAAACAATGGACTTCTAAATTATTGATTCCGTGGACCCCCTTTGCCCATTAAGGATTATACTTTAGAAGGCCCTCTTCTTTTCTGGCTGCCTCTCTCTGAAGAGAAGTCAAAGAGGCATTGCTAGGACTTTTTGAGCCAGAGTGACTTGGGTCCCCTCTGATTCCTGCTGAATGATCTTTGAGGGGCCTCAAATCATAGGATCATAGGACCCAGAGGTTATTTCAAGCCCAGCCATTTCATCTCAATGTAATACCATAGTGAATACCCAGGATTGTATTTAGTAATAACTGCTCATGTCCAGGTGGGTTGAGGGCACTATCCCTGGTAAGAATTTTTGGTGCCCTATCCACTCATCCAGGTTTCTTTTGAACAGTGACATAGAGGTGCTCTGCTTCACATGAATTTGCAGCCTATTCCAAAGATGCAGCAGTGTCTGGGAGACAAATCTGTCCCTCTAGCACATCCTATTCAAATCTTAGGCCATATTTAGATCCCTGGAACATGTAGCTCTAGTCCCATTTGATTTACTGATGTGCAACAAATTCATTAGGTTTGGGTCGAAGATTGCTCTGTAAGCCAGGCATAAGTCTCCCCTAAGAAGTCTATATGAAACTGAGTATAGTGACAGGGACTTTATTCTGTCTGTGTAAGGCATGTGCTGGAGTCCCTTGACCTTCTTTTTTAGAAACCTCTGAGGTCTCTCCAATTGCTACAAGTGCTTTGTATGGTACATGCCAAAAAGGGGTGATATACTCAATTATGGGCCTGATTAGTGATGAGTATAGAGGGGTTATAACCCATTTTGCTCCAGAGATGATGCCTTTGCTAATCAACTGTACTACATAGAAAGCCTTCTTTACTACAGTAGACATTTGGTGGTCAAAGTTAAGGTCACAGTCTAATTTGATAGTGTGAAGGGACATTCTTTATACCAAACGGAAAGATGATGCATTTCTTTGCATTTAGTTTGAGACCATGTAACCAGTCATTGGTCTTCGTAAGACCCTCTGGAAGTACACTGTCATCATTTGGGGATTCGATAACTGCACCCAGTTTGCAGTCATCCACAAACTTGGTCAGCCACAGCCTCTTAGCTTTGGCCTGAACTTTTGAGAAGTATATACCAAACAGTATGTGGCCCATCACTGACCCTTATGGCACCCTGCTGGTGACAGGTCTGCTGGCAGATGTGGAGTCACCCATTTTGATGGTATGTGACCGGTTTGTGAGGAAATTGGCAACCCATCTTACTACAAAGGGGTTTACATTCAGTTTGCTAAATTTATCATAATGCCTGAATGTGGGATTCTATCAAAAGCCTTTGCCATGTTGAGGTATGCTGTGTGCACAGATTTGCCCTTGTCAATGGCCCTGGTCACATTTTCAAAGAAATCCACCATGTTTAACAGGCAGTTTCTGCCATTGATGAAGCTGAATTTGGTTGGATCCAGGGTTTGAAGGTTGCCTATGTCTTTAAGAGGTCTATGATGATACATTTCATGGCCTTACAGATGAGGCTGGTCAGACTTATGGGTATATAATTCCCTGGGTCTATTGCTAAGCCACCTTTGTGGAGGGGAATGACCATTGCTGTTCTCCATTCCACAGGAACATAGCCTGCAGTTAGGCTGTGATTGAATACGGTACTTAATGGTGATGCTAGTTCATGTTTTGGTTTGTTTAGAAGACAGCCTGGGATGCCATTTGGTCCCATAGAGGCTATGTTTTTTGCCTTAGACAAGGCTTTAATGACCTCCTCTTTGTATAAGTACAGTGGGTGGGGGAGTTTGAGGCAAGGTTTATGATAAGTCTGGAGGGGATAAGGGAGTAAAAATTTCACCAAATCTTTTCACCAGCAGGTTTGCTATCTCTGCAGGATCAGTGTGTGTGATACCGTTAGTCACTAGTTTAGCACATGCTTGGGTTCTCCCATTTTGGGCTGTGTACATATCTGTAAAAAGCCTTATAGTTATCCTTGGCTGTGACTGCTAAGTTTTTCTCAAAGTTACCCTTAGAGGATTTGACATGTTGTCTTATTTGTCTGTTGATGCTGAGGAGGGTGCTTTTCCATTGTTGGAGCCTCGCCTCACTTTTCTTAGACAGCAGCTTTTTGCATTTGTTGCAAAGTTTGTTGATGCTGGATGCCCACCAGGGCGGCTCGTTTTTACTTGGGGCTCTGACTTTGATTCTCTCTGGAACAGGCGAGTCTGTACACTTATACAAGTGATTGTACACGGCTTTAGTGCAAGCTTTGGTGTAGTTACCCCCTCCAGCTGAGACTGGGGGTTTGGAATGCATTTATACCTTCCCTTAGGAGGGTATAGTTTGTTGATGCTGGATGTCCACCAGGGCGGCTCATTTTTACTTGGGGCTCTGACTTTGATTCTCTCTGGAACAGGCGAGTCTGTACACTTATACAAGTGATTGTACAGGGCTTTACTGTAAGCTTTGGTGTAGTTACCCCCTCCAGCTGGGGGTGGGACTTGGAATACCTTTATACCTTCCCCTAGGAGGGTATAGTTTGTTGATGCTGGATGTCCACCAGGGCGGCTCATTTTTACTTGGGGCTCTGACTTTGATTCTCTCTGGAACAGGCAAGTCTGTACACTTATACAAGTGATTGTACACGGCTTTAGTGTAAGCTTTGGTGTAGTTACCCCCTCCAGCTGGGGGTGGGGCTTGGAATGCATTTATACCTTCCCCTAGGAGGGTATAGTTTGTTGATGCTGGATGTCCACCAGGGCGGCTCATTTTTACTTGGGGCTCTGACTTTGATTCTCTCTGGAACAGGCGAGTCTGTACACTTATACAAGTGATTGTACAGGGCTTTACTGTAAGCTTTGGTGTAGTTACCCCCTCCAGCTGGGGGTGGGACTTGGAATGCATTTATACCTTCCCCTAGGAGGGTATAGTTTGTTGATGCTGGATGTCCACCAGGGCGGCTCGTTTTTACTTGGGGCTCTGACTTTGATTCTCTCTGGAACAGGCGAGTCTGTACACTTATACAAGTGATTGTACACGGCTTTAGTGTGAGCTTTGGTGTAGTTACCCCCTCCAGCTGGGGGTGGGACTTGGAATGCATTTATACCTTCCCCTACGAGGGTATAGTTTGTTGATGCTGGATGTCCACCAGGGCGGCTCGTTTTTACTTGGGGCTCTGACTTTGATTCTCTCCGGAACAGGCGAGTCTGTACACTTATACAAGTGATTGTACAGGGCTTTACTGTAAGCTTTGGTGTAGTTACCCCCTCCAGCTGGGGGTGGGGCTTGGAATGCATTTATACCTTCCCCTAGGAGGGTATAGTTTGTTGATGCTGGATGTCCACCAGGGCGGCTCGTTTTTACTTGGGGCTCTGACTGATTCTCTCTGGAACAGGCGAGTCTGTACACTTATACAAGTGATTGTACACGGCTTTACTGTAAGCTTTGGTGTAGTTACCCCCTCCAGCTGGGGGTGGAGCTTGAAATGCATTTATACCTTCCCCTAGGAGGGTATAGTTTGTTGATGCTGGATGTCCACCAGGGCGGCTCGTTTTTACTTGGGGCTCTGACTTTGATTCTCTCTGAAACAGGCAAGTCTGTACACTTATACAAGTGATTGTACACGGCTTTAGTGTAAGCTTTGGTGTAGTTACCCCCTCCAGCTGGGGGTGGGGCTTGGAATGCATTTATACCTTCCCCTAGGAGGGTATAGTTTGTTGATGCTGGATGTCCACCAGGGCGGCTCATTTTTACTTGGGGCTCTGACTTTGATTCTCTCTGGAACAGGCGAGTCTGTACACTTATACAAGTGATTGTACAGGGCTTTACTGTAAGCTTTGGTGTAGTTACCCCCTCCAGCTGGGGGTGGGACTTGGAATGCATTTATACCTTCCCCTAGGAGGGTATAGTTTGTTGATGCTGGATGTCCACCAGGGCGGCTCGTTTTTACTTGGGGCTCTGACTTTGATTCTCTCTGGAACAGGCGAGTCTGTACACTTATACAAGTGATTGTACACGGCTTTAGTGTGAGCTTTGGTGTAGTTACCCCCTCCAGCTGGGAGTGGGACTTGGAATGCATTTATATTTTCTCCTAGGAGGATATAGCTTACCTTGGTGAGTTTTTTAGTCTGACTTCGCCCTTTGTAAGTTCTGGTGATAGTGCCAGTTTGAAGGTGACTGATTTGTGGTCAAGTTTAACTAATGAGGGTCTGGCAGTTGTGGTGGTGCATCTGTTTGTCATGTTAGTGAGGACCAGATCTAGTATGTTTGTTTTTCTTGTTGAGGTTTAAACAATTTGTTCCAGGGCACTTGAGTTAACAAAGTCAAGGAACTTTTTGCGCTAGTGAGTTAGGGTTGAGTAGATTTCCCAGTTGATGGTGGGATAATTGAAATCTCCCATGACTAGAGTGTTTGGTCAAACAGGATGCACTTTATGATCCAAGGAGAGGGATCTATAACTAGCTATGACTTGAATGGGGGTCTTACCCACAGTAATCTGAACTTGGAGTAACTCCATGGAGTTGTCCTGTCTAACTAGTCGAGAGGTGAATTTATCTCTAATATAGATAGAAGCACTGCCTCCTTTGATTCTCACATGTTCGCTTTGTGGTCTGAAGGTGGTGAAGGCATTGTAGCCTTGCAAGGCCGGAGTGCTCTCTGAGGCCTTGAACCAGGTTTCTGCGACTGCACAGACATATACATCCTCCAATGATAGGAGTGCCTCCAGGGTGTGCAGTTTTTGGTTTAAGCTCCTAGAATTTAGCAGCGTAACCCATATTTTGTTATGGCTGGCGATTTTCACATTGGCAATTTTATTTTTGAGACCTTGCCTGAAAAAGGCACTATGGGGGAGGAAGGAGCCTTTACCAGCAACTGAAAGCCTAGTGGTGCCAAGTGTAAACCATCTCTGGAAAGCAGCGAGGTTTGTCGACCATGTCATCCCAGGCTGACAGAAGCTGGATCCCCTTGAATGACACTAAAAACTAAGCCAATTATTGAAATTGATCATTTTTAGTTTATACTGTGGCATCATTCTAGGTGAGGGTGATATGCTGCTCAAGGCTAGGTACATACCTGCCTGGGACACATACTTAGAGAGCTTAATTATGTCTCTCTTCATATATTCCAGTGAAGCACATCTCAGATCGTACACTCCAACATGAGCTATGACAGAGTCATAATGGTAGTTACTGCCAAGAGACCTGAGTACATGCGTAATCTGATGAAACCTGGCACCGGGCAGGCAGCTAACTGTTACTTTCTCCTTATCTAACCTGGTGACTGCGGCATCCATGTGTCTCACAATGGAGTCTCCAGTGACAAGAAAATTTGGTTTATGAGTGCTATACCTTAAGGGCTTGGTAGGTGAGACACTGGTGTTGCTATGTGTTGTGGGTGCTGTGGGAACTGTGCTGGTTGTAGCAGTCTTTTGTTTTGGAGGTCTCTGGAGTGTTGGTAAGTTTTTTGAGAGAACCTCCGCATAAGTTGACTTATGTGTTGCATGTGTACTATGTGTATGAGTAGTGGTACTTTGTGCACGAGTAGTGGCGGGTGAGTTGACAACCTCTTCAGTGTTACTATTTCAAGTGCTAGAGAGCAGGGATTCAAGATTCTTGGTGTAGATACATCTCTCGCACTCTGTACTAGAGTGAGTTGTTAGTAGAGGGCTGTCAGTATACATGAGGCCGTTGCTACACTGCCTCAGTATACCCAAGTCAACAAGTCTGGCAGAAGAAACAGAGGTAGTCCAGCTGTCCATAATGTGATGTTTGAAGAACTGTTATTACAAAGGGGGTGCTTTCAGGACTGATCTGGGAGGTGCTGTATAAATGTGTATTTCTGATGGGGTTTTTGGCCAGTGGTTTAATAGATCACAGGTCACTAGCAATATTTCTTAGACCAGAAATATACTAAAGATGAGGACTACACTAATGTACTACATCTGTAGCTAAGGGAAAATTATCAAAATTATCTGTCTGGCTATGGCGCATAACTGTGCGGCAGTGTGCAGAGCTGTGCAACCCAAAAACAAGCAGAAACCCACTCAAACACACAGCTTAAATACCAGAAGCTAAAAAATTAAAAAAAAACTTTTTAAAAAAGTCAAAAGAACCAATGAGGGTGCTTACTCCAAGCCGTAGACCAATCACCCTTCACCAGACAGGTTCCAATCAGCACACTTCTCTCATAAGGGTCCATTCCAATCAAAGATGGTTTAGAAAATGTGCTCAGGATACAACAGCCACTACAAACAGACCCAGATGCAGCAAACCTGTATCTGGACTATGCTGTAGCTGCTAGCTACACTAGTTTAGGCAGGAAATACTAAAACATGTTTTAAACAGCAGAAAAACAGCAGAAAGACATTAAAGAATGTTTTAAACAGCAAACATCAGTTATTTAAAACATTGCCTGGTAGGAAAACAGAATAAACAGAACAGATACTTTGCAAACAATGAAAAGTAGCAATAATTACTTTGCAAACAGTGAAAACAGCAACAAAATATGATTTAACAGGCACAGTAACACAGACAAATGCAGTACAACAGTGCAGTTCAGTTTATGGAATTAAAATACAGTATTAAATAAGCCTAACAACATAAAAAGTGCAGTAGATAGTACAATCAAGCAAAAAAACAGGCAACTTATGTTTTTTTGGAAAGCTCACAAGCCTCTAGTTGTCTGGTATCTCAGATCAGAGTTGTAGCTGGTAGCCCACCTCAGTTCAGCTAGGTTCAAATAAGCAGAAACCTGCTCAAATGTGGGGCTTAAATACCAGAAGCTAAAAACTTCAAAAAAAAAAATCTTTAAAAAAAAATCAAAAGAACCAATGAGGGTGGTTGGGGGAGTTGGATACAGCAAACAAAGTAGCTACCTGAGACTGGCCTTGTTACTTCACTCATGCATGGTTGGCTTTCTCAAAGACACCAAGGCTCGTTTGGTTATGTCTCCTTAAATGAATGTCATAAGTGTGAGGTAATTCAACCCCCGATGGCAAAGCTGCCTGAGTCATAGGCTAGCTTCCCATTTCTGTCCATTGACCTTGACACCTTGTTGGGAGGATGGGCAGTTAGGCATCATCTGACAGCTCTATCTTTGTGGCAGCTGTTACAATAACATTGTTGACCAGGGGGTCCTTACTCCAGTATTGCCTGTCCTTGTATGATAAAGGATTATGTCTTGTTATGTGAAACAGACTCCATAATATCTGGCTCCTACCATAACCTTCCTGCTACCAGGTCCATCAAGTGGTCAATGAGGGAGCCACTCCAGATGTAGAGAAGGTAGACCCGAAGTCCTCAAGAGCACTTTGTCATCTGGAGAAGGGAGGTCTGTGAGCCAGGAACCCCTCAGGCACATCAATTTAAGAATTTTCCTAACCTGATATTTGCTGGAGGGGACTGGGCGGAGTCTTCACCCTCAAAAAGGTGGGTATTAGAGGTGACAGACTCCACTGGTGAGTCCATGTGCCTTCTTTTACACATGCATTTTCTGGGAGAATTCCGGGGGGAGGGGGGAGATTATCAAAATCCCCAGAAAACTCAGGTTGAACCATCTGGGGAGGAAGAGTGAAGCCTCAAGTCTGATTTGTCCTTGGGAAGGATGAAAGGGTGAATGTGCAAACTGAAAGATATTGGGGGTTGGAGAATTGGTCACTGGAGCAGCTTTAGCCTTATCAGAAGTGTAACTAATCATTCTGTCAATAATGCTGAAAGCCAACCCCGAGTCCAGTGGTACTGGAAACCTTTGAGCTGGTACCATATCTGTCTTCACCAAGCTGGATGTTAATGACACTAAAGCTGAAGGCATCAACACTGACAACCTGGATGGCTCTGATGTCAAGATCAGAGCTGAGACATAAAATGCTATAAATCCTGACACCAAGAAAGACACTGAGTGATTTGGGGCCAATGAGCCAGTGTTGAGGGCCTAGTACTGAGACTCTATCAACTTCAAAACCCTTGAAGTTGAGTGAGCTGGATAGAGGAAAGGTCTGTGCTATGGGACCCAAACCCTTTGAAGCCAACTTCAGTGGCTCCTGGAATGACACTGACTCCAAGACCTTATGTGTTGAAACATGAACGGGGCCAGATGGGGCATAGGATAATGCCCATTTCAACTTGCACCTTCATGAAGGCCCTTATCATCCTTCCCTAATCTATCTCTAAGGAACTCCAGAAGAATCTAGAAGACTTAATGGAAGAGGAAGAGGGAGAAGGAGAAGCAAAACATTTAGATAGTTCCTTCTCCAAAGCATCAGCTAGTGGTTCTTTTTGAAGAATGTTCAGAGATCATTATGGTCTCAGTGTGGGAAGGACCCACAGGGAACGTATCAAAGAGATATGCGTTTTA
Organism: Protopterus annectens; assembly: GCF_019279795.1. NCBI lineage: Eukaryota > Metazoa > Chordata > Ceratodontiformes > Protopteridae > Protopterus > Protopterus annectens. Next base: position 1,293,156,945 of record NC_056747.1, read on the forward strand.
GGTCCTCTCAGAGATCAGACATAGGATTTTTGGGGGAGGGGGCACTCAACTTTTCTTTTTCCTTTAGTCTCTCACTATCTGCCTTATCCTTATCATTTCTCTTCTCTTTTCTTTTGTCAGGCTCAGCAGAAGAGGATGGCAACAATCTTTTTAAAATGAATTTGTTATGCCTTTCTTGGGGGAAATGCAGAATGAGCCCCTTGCAAGTGTTGCACACAGCCTGCAGGTGTTCTAGCCCCTGGAATACCACAAAAGATTATGGGTACCCTTAGTCAGGATTTTATGGTGGTGGCAGCCACAGTTTTTGAAGTCATTTTCCATTATGCAAAACAACAAGGGAAAACAGTTCAACAATATCAAAGTAGATCACAAGACACCAAATACAAAACCATATAAGCACAGAGAACAAAGTACAAATATAAAACAATAATAAGACAACAGTATTGTAACCACTATCTGTATATGTCTGTCTATTTATATACACATAGTTTCATAGTTTCATAGTTTGATACTAAGCTATCTGCCCTGGGGCATTTATAAGCCTAGCCATAGTGATGTGGCTTTTGCCACCCCATGTAATGGTACAAAAGTGTACAGAATAGATTTAGAATACTGTGCCTCTGTCTAGTAGTGACACAGTGAAGACCTCCTTACATAATAGAATTAGTTTACTGTGCCCCTGTCTAGTAGTGACACAGAGATGACCCCTGGGGTAAACCTACGATCTCCCATCCACTCGTCAAGATTTCTCTTGAAGAGAGTCAGTGAGGGGCTCTGCCTAACATGAACTGGGATTCTGTTCCAGAGTATGGAAGCCTCTGAGTTATGAATCTGTCCCTCCAGCATGTCCTATTCATATTTGTGCTGAGGTTCAAATCTTTAGCTCTCGTGGTTCTGATGGATTTGGATTTTTTTGAGGTGGAGCATGTCCATCAATTCCTGATTGGACATGGCCTTGTATATCAGGCACAGATCACCTCTGAGTAGGCGGTATGCTACTGAATAGAGTTGGAGTTTATTTAGTCTGGCAGCATATGACATATGTTGGAGACCCTTGATCCTCTTGGTGAGGTACTTTTGGGGTCTCTCTAGCTGTTGCAAGTGCCGGGTGAAGACTAAGTACATACCAAATGGGACATTGTACTCAATCATGGGCTTGATAAGGGAGGAGTACAGTTGCACAATGACCTCCTTTGATCTGGATGTGAATCCCTTCATGATAAGGTGGGCAAGGTAGAAACACTTTGGCAACATGGGTGTCAAACGAGAGGTCACTATCGACTTGGGTCCCCAGGTCTCTGATTACTTTTTCCGTACTCAGTGGGTTACCGCCTATATGATAATTCTTGGGCACTTTGTTTTTCCCAAAGGGGATGACTATACATTTTTTGGCATTTAGTTTAAGGCCATGACTCCAACACCAGTTGTCCATTTCAGTGAGGCCTTTCTGTAGGATGTATGTGTCAGCTGGTGTATCGACTATGGCGCCTAGTTTGCAGTCATCTGCGAACTTGGTCAGCCACAACCCTCCCATGTTTGCTTTCACATCTGAGAAATAAATGCAGAACAAGAGGGGTCCCAGGACAGAGCCCTGTGGGACACCACTTGTCACTGGCTTTGAGTCTGACATGGCTCCAGCAATTTTGACTTTATGGGTTCTATCCTTTAGCCAGTTTGCCACCCATCTTGTGACATATGGATTTACATTTAAGCTGTTGAGCTTATCTATGATGCCAGAGTGGGGTATTGTGTCGAAAGCTTTAGCCAAGTCCAGGTAGGCTGTATGGACTGCTTTGCCCTCGTCAATGGCTCTACTGACTGTTTCGAAAAAGTCAACCAGGTTCAAAAGGCAGGATCTGCCTTTTACAAAGCCGAACTGGGTGGGATCAAGTGTCTGTAAGTCCCCAATGTCTTTGTTTATTAGTTCCATAATGATTCTTTCCATAGCTTTGCAGACCAGGCTAGTTAAGCTTATGGGGTGGTAGTTACCAGGGTCAGTAGAAGTGCCTCCTTTGTGGAGTGGGACTACTATTGCTGTATGCCAGTTTTCAGGTACATATCCTGTAGTAAGGCTAAGGTTAAATAGTGTTTTTATGTGCGGGTTTAGCTCCTCTTGAAGTTCACGTAGCATGCAACCTGGGATACCGTCAGGTCCCATTGATGCTGTGTTTTTAGCTTTGCCGAGGGCGGTTCTCACCTGAACATCTGAGATAACAGGGAGGTTACATTCAGCTGGGATAAGTAATTCTTCTTTTGGGGGTGAGGGAGGGGAGAAATTTGCACTGAACCTGTCTGCCAGAATATTGGCAATATCTGTGGGTTCAGTGTATTTTTTGTCATTGTGAACTAACTCTGAACATATCTGAGGGTTTCCACCCAGGTTTCTAACATAGCTGAAGAAGGCCTTGTGGTAATCTTTAGTGTCCATAGCGATTTTTCTCTCAAAGTTGGCCTTGGATGTTTTTATGAGAGAACGTAGCTTTCTACTAGTGCTGATCAGAGATGCCTACTCTTTATGGGATTTTGCTCTGACGTGCAGTAGTTTCCTTCTTTTGTTATACAATTTGTTTATGGCTGAGGTCCACCAGACAGGATGCCTGCCCTTGGTGGAGAGGGTCTTGGTTTTATTTGGGATTGCATGGTCCATGCATTCTTGGAGATGTCCGTAGAAAGCATTTTTGAAGGATTCTGCATTGTGGGATGTGGTTTCCACTGTCCCAGTGGGCTTAAAGGATACCATCTCAGTTTTAAAAAGTGTAAAGTCAGCTTTTGAGAAGTTTTTCACTGTAGTCTTTTGTGTTGGGGGTGGAGGTGGGATATGTATATCCAGGGTGATTAGTTTGTGGTCAGATCTCACTAGTGAAGGGTATACTACCAGTGTGGAGCACTTTGTCCCCATGTTTGTGATGATCAGGTCCAGTATATTATCTCCCCTTGTGGGAGAGGTGACTAGCTGTTCCACTGCGTTTGAATTTATGAATTCCAGGAACCTTTGGGCTAGGGTGTTTGGGCTAGAATAATGCACCCAGTCTATGTTAGGGTAGTTGAAGTCTCCCAATATGATGATGTTTGGTGAGACATTCATATCCTCCAATGTCTTCAGGAAGGCTGAGTGGGGTTCCTGAGATTGGGAGGGTGGTCTGTAACATGCTACCAGTTGTATAGCAGTTTTGCCTATGGTTAGTTGCACCTGGATGGTCTCTGATGCTTCATGTGTTGCCGCTAACCTGAAGGTGTGGGTGTCCTTGATGAATATGGACACTCCCCCTCCCTTTTTGGTTTGGCCCGAGTTTTGGGGCCGAAAAGCATGATACGAGGTATAGCCTGGTAGTGCTGGGGTGCTCTCAGGAGCCTTGAACCAGGTTTCAGTTACTGCACATACATCGATGTCCTCCATACTGAGGAGTGCTTCGACAGCCTGCATCTTGAGATTTAGACTTCTGGCGTTGAGCAGCATTACCCTTAATTTTTTTCCATTTTTGTTTTCTAAGGAGCTGGGTTTGTCTTCTGAGCCTTGCCTAAAAAAGGCACTATGGGGAAGGCAAGAGCCTTAGCCAATATCCGGAAGCCCAGTGGTGACAGATGCAAGCCGTCCCTTGCGAAACAGCGTGGCTTGTCCAGCATGTCATCCCAAGCAGACAGACATTGGATCCCCCAAGAATGACACCAGTATTTGAGCCACTTGTTAAAGCTGGTCATCTTGTCTTTGTATTGTGGCATCATTCTTGGTGAGGGCAAGATGCTGCTCAGGGTCAGGGTCATACCAGCCTGGGCTACATAATCAGAGAGCTCCTCTATGTCTCTATTCATGTAGTCCAGGGAAGTACGTCTCAGGTCATTCCACATATGGAAGGATGTAAAAGAAAGCAAATTCTAATGAGATTTATTTCTTTCTTGTTTTATTTGTTTATAGCAGACTGCTAAAAGATGTGCAAAACTTAAAAGAAGAGTGCTTCACTTTCAAAACTGATGTGAGCAAAGAACTGAAATATTTTCGAATGAGAAAAGCAAAACACTCCTGCCATCTAGTGGGCAGGAAAAAAGAGTTGTCTTTTTTGTAAAAGAAAGTAATGCAGTGTTACAAAGCTGCTTCATGGTCCGTCCTAAGTAATGGATAACACAAAACTCTATAAGCATACTAAGACATTCTTCTATAGATATGAGAATGTGGCTTTGTCCTTAAAAAAAAACACACATCTGAAGCACTTCAGATACTTAAGAAGATTAAAACTGTTCTGTTTCACTATAACAATAGCAGAGGTATTGGGGTAATGGTACCTAAATCAGATATTATTGTACAACACACACACATTTCTCTGAGTATTTCTTTGTACTCCTTGTATGACATAGTATGGGATACTCTCACAAACTGCCCTTATAGCACATTGTATGTGCTTGTGTATGTGTGCTTGTCTGGTGCATGTGTTTACCACGGTGTGTCTGATACGGGCACCTTAGTACATATACAACAGCTGATCAGTTTCTGTGTGGCTGTTCCTTTCCACTTAACATCTGCAGCAGTCATAAATTATGCTTCTAACCTGTGGCCAGGAATCCATACTTATTATGGTAACCTGTAACCAGTAAAGCTGGCCAGTCTGAATTTTTTTAATGGTTACAGTAGATGTTTGCAAGAAATCTAAATCCATGGCGTGTCAAAATAAGAAAACGTTTTTCCATCCCCTTTCGATTTCTGACACTAGACTTGGGATAAGAAAAGGTATAATGCACATATATATTGAGTTCTGGTGCATCTGTGGAACTTAAGATGCAGAAAGATGATATTCAATAAGCAGAATGTTTTGTGATTTTGTACTGTAGACGCATCATTTGCAAACAGTGTACTTTTAAATACAACAAAAATGAGTGATCCTGTGTGTAACAAAAGCAAATATGTTAGTTCCATCTTAATTACAAAGAGAGCCAAATAATTAATTTTCTTTAATAAATGCATTAGGAAACTTTAAGTATACATTTTTGCTGTTATTTCTGAGTAAAATAACATACATTAAAAAAGGAAATAGTTTAACATACAGTAAATGATTCATAGGTTAGTAGTAGTCTAACTGCCCTTGTGGATCATTTAAGCCTAGCCAATTACCCCATGTGAGAATCAAACTCTACACTTGGTGTCTGTAAGGTAAACACCTTAACCGTTATGCCAGCCTCCCTTGTTGCAGACAATACATTCAGAATTAACACATGGCATATCTAATAATTCTAGGATAGCACTGGAACATTGGTCTCATGCAAAATGACTGTTCACTTCTAAAATAAAAAGCTGGGGGGATTATATCAAAATTATGTCTTACAAAATATAAAGTTTTAGAACACTCTTCTTTATTGCAAATACAAGGATTAATTTCACAAAACTTTAAGCAGTATATGCTTTGAAAGTCTGAAATGAGATAACTAAATTAAAATAATTGGTTGAAAAAGGACCACCAAGGTGACATTTTGATAAATGTGCTGGTTTGCTTTTGACATTAGAAGATGAAATGAATTTCCTTACAAACATTGAGTCTAACTGTGGTGACACATGAATCCATTTTGCTGTACAAAGTACTGTGTCTCACTGTTGCTCAGTGATCAGCTTTATTTGCTGAGCCATTGTCGATTACAGGATTTATATTTACTATAATGTGTGAAATTAAAAATGATGTACTTACCATAACTTGGCATCTGTGTTGTCCATTCTCATTCTTCTCACTGATGGGTAACGAAGTTCACTCTCACATCCAATTCAGCTGCATTTTTCAGATTTGGATCCGAATCTTGAGCTCCTTCCTCTACCCATAATGCTCCATACCATCCCCTAATCCTCAGATCGAGTTTTCTGCCTTACTGCCCACTGGATAATAGAGACAGGATAGACAGAAGAACTGAGGCTCAAACTTGAAACGTGTGTTCCAAAGTCTACCAAAGATCCTTCTAGGAGTTACAAGGCCAGGGGATGGCTGGGAGGACAGATAAGGAAGAATGAAAATGGACAACACAGATTCCAAGTTATAGTAGGTACGTAGCTTTTAAATCTGGTGTCCTTTTCATTCTTCTTCACTGGTGGGTCAGAGTCCCCAGCTACGTGATTCTTGGGAAGCCCTCAAGAAAGAATATGCTGGAGCATTACAGAGCCAATGGAAGCCCTATTTCTGGAGACAATGTCCAATTTTAATGGGCAACAAAGGTAAGACTCTTTGACCAAGTGGCTGGAGCACAAATATCATCAATTGACATTCTATAGGAAAAAGTGGATGAAGGAGGCATAGATCTGATGGAATGAGCTCTTGGAGCACAAGGCAATTCCAAAACTTTTTGGGAATAAATCATGAAATGCAGTCAGCAATCCATTTAGCCAGGGTAACTTTGGAAACTACTTGACCTAGACAGTTAGGTGAGAAGGATACAAATAGTTGGTCAGACTTCCTATACTGCTTTGTTCTGTGAGTATAAAAACACAATTGTCTATGAATGTCCAGAAGATCAGGTGTATATTCTCCTTTACTGGTAAAGTTTGAAAAGAAGATTGGCAATTGAATGGCTTGATTACTGTTAGTTTCCATGGCCACTTTAGGCATAAAGGAGGGGTTAGTGCATAGAGAATCCCTATCCTTATGGAAAACAATGTAAGGAGGTGTAGCAGATAAGGCCTAGAGTTCAGAAATTCTTCTTGCTGAAGTGATAGCCACCAAAAAACAGTTTGAAAGAAAGAAATTTCATATAACAATTATTTGCCAGTTCAAAAGATTTCTGAGTTAACCCCTGAAGATCCACCGTGAGGTTCAAAGTTGGAGAGGGGTCTTTTATGGGAGGTCAAAGGAGGAAGGTTCCCTTCATAAATGCTTTGCATAGTCTGGAAGTTAACAGAGAAGTGGATTCATTTCCATTGTGGAAATTGGATATTGATGATAGCTGAAGTTTAATAGTAGAGAAGCTAGCTCCTTCTGTAAAAACAGTATTGAGAAAAAGGAGGATGGCAAACATAGGCATTGAAAAAGGATCAATGTTCTCTTTAGAGGCCCCATTTTGCTCTTGTAGACTTTCTTAGTGGAAGACTTATGAGAGGCCAAGATGATATCACAAACAGGAAGAGTGAGCCTGGACCAACATACTATCAGTGGAATAGGAGAAACCATGCAATCAACTTGAGGGTGTGGAGAATGGAATGATGAAACTCTGTTGGATGAGATAGGAGGTCCTGATTGGGATCCAGTATCCATGAAGGATATTTCAGATGAGACCATAGGAAGGGAAAACCATACCTGTTGAGGCCATAAGGGGGCAATGAGGATGACTGAGCTCTTCAGCCTGCTTGCTTTCTGCAGAAACTTAGGGATCAATGGGATAGGGACATAGGCATAAAGGAGACCCGGGGGACAATCGTGAATCTGAGCATCCCTTGGTGACTCCCCTGGTGGGGGGATCAGGGCAAAGTACCTGCTACACTTGTAGTTGAGGGGAGAGGCAAACAGGTTGCAGCAAGGCTGGCCCCAATGGCTGAATATCATGTTCACTACTGACTGATTGAAGGAGCAAACATGAGGAATTAGAATGGACCTGCTGAGTCTGTCTGCCAGTGTGTTAGTTTTCCCTGGTATGTGTGTTGCAATTTGAAAGTGGTCTGAAGAGTTCACCAATTCCCAGGCCCGCATAGCCCCTTTGCACAATGGCTAGAAATGGGTTCTCCCTTGTTTGTTGATGTAGTGGACTACTGACATGTTGTCCGTATGAATAGCAATAGTCCCCAGAGGGAGAATGTCCAAAAAGGCTTGCAACATTAGAAGGACTGCTCTCATCTCAATGACATTTATATGCAGCTTGGTCTTTGGGAGGGGAACACAGTGACTTGGATCTTCCTTCTGTTGTAATGGCCCACCCCCAACCCAACTGGGAGAAGTCCACAGTCACTGTGGCTACTGAGAGGAGAAGAGAACAGCTTGCCCAAAAAGAGATCATCTAACTGTAGCCACCATCTAATATGATGCATGCAGATTGGAGTGAGTTTGATGGGGGCAGACAGAAGCTGGTAAAGAATAGACCATCTTGCTGCAGGAACTAGAATAATGGCAGCTGACATTGATCCAAAAGCTTGCAACATTAGTTTTTCTGGAGGGGATGGATGCTATAGTAAGTCCCATGCCTGACTTCCCAGAGATGTGATGCAGCGAAGAGGTAGTGAAGCCACTTGATTCATCATATTCAGTTGAGTTCCTATGAATTCTAGATTTTGTACAGGAGTCAGCTTGGATTTTGCAAGATTTATTGTGATGCCTGGGAAGTTGGAGATCTGAAGCAAGTAATCCCTGATTTGTAAAAGTTGATGCCTTGTTGGGGCAGTGAGGAGCCAATCTTTGAGAAAGAGGAGAAACACCTGGAATCCTTGGAGTCCCAGGTAAGCCGCTATGACTGCCATACATTTGGTGAACACTCAGGGGGCTGTGATGAGCCCAAAGGGCAGTACTCTGAATTGATAGTGATTGGCTCCCAAGCCAAAAGCACAAGTGTCTCCTGGAGCACCTGTCTATTTTGATGTGATAGTACACATCCTGGAGATCTATAGAGCACATCCAATTGCCATTGTGCAGAAGAGGCAGGATGGACTGAACCATAACCATTCAGAACTTTGACTTATTATATAGAGATGCAGATTGCTGAGATCCAGAATAGGTCTTAGGTCCCCTGTTTTCTATGGCACCAAATAGAAGTGGCAGTAAGTTCTGAATCCTAACTGTTCAGTTGGGACCTCCTGGATGACTCTTTTTAGTAGCAGCTTCTGAATTTCTTGGGCTGTGTACCCCCTCTGACTGGGTGGAACATCAGGGAGTTTCCTCTTGGGTCCTGGAGGTGGAAGGGAAAAGGGAATGTAATAACCTCTGAATATTATGTTTAGCACCCAAGTGTTGTTTGTAATGTTTGTCCAGGTGTCTAGGTGCAGAGAAACACAACCCCCAACTGCCTCTAAAGATGGAGAGTCAGGCAGGGCTTTAGGAGTACTGATAGGGCCTATCAGAGAATGAATCTCTGAATCCCTGGTTCTGGAGACCCCCTCTGCCTCCTGGGTGGTGTCAAACACTGAAACCTAACCTCCTCCTCTGCCTCTGGAGGAAGTGTCCCCATGCAGGTCCTGAAAAGGCCCCTGAGATTTCCAGAACCAAGTTTTCTTCTCTCCTCGCTTATTTCTAGAAAAGGTTTTCTGAGGGGTAGAAAGCTTATTTTTCAAGTCAGACAGGGTCTTTCCTTCCTGTTTGGTGCTGGTAAGTGTATCTTTCATCAATGGTCCAAACAGAGAAAAGCCATCAAAGGGGCATTAACAAAATGTGTCCATGTCATCCATGTGTACCATATCATAAAATGCTCCACAGCACAGTGTGGTAGGACGGCCCAGAGGATCCACCTGCCCCACTTCACCAGCCCGTTCACCATTGCTCAGCATGTTTAGAAGCCAAACTGGCAGTACCAACTCTGCTAACCATGCACTACCTGTCCCCTCAGGTAGTCCTGCCCGGAGGATAGTCCAGTGGCTCCCTCTGACAGCAGTGGCAGAAGTGGTGAGTTTATCACTCCGGCTGAACTGCTAGGGATGGTGCATAGGATTGTGCACCTCATTGCTGATGCACACCTATGCTGGATGGAGGGGCTGCTCTTCCTCATTTTATGCAGGACTAGGAGGAGGAGAAGGAGAAGTTGAGAATTCCAGTCGGTATAAGAGTGAGGTGACCATGACAGTCCAGTGGGTGAGGACTCGATTTTCACTGTCACCCAGCTTGACAACCATGGGTCCTGAATGTCCCAACCCTCACCCCATCCATGGTGTCCACAGACCTCTTGCATCCATCACCATCCCTGTGTCTTGTCTTGTTTGTCTTGTCTGTCTGCAACTGCTTCCAAACCCAGCAAACCTACCAGACCCAGACATACCTACATCCCTTCCCCACCATTCCTCTCTCTCAAGAAAAAAAAGGGTACTTGTCCCACAAAAAAAAAAAGAAAATTGTCCCACACATAGCTCTCCATTTCTCACACATGTTTTCTTGACACACTTGGTTCAGTCAAATTGGCTATACAACATGACTGTGTTGTGGTCACCCCTCTCTCTCTGGAGGTGACAGTCCAAATTCAGCTAATATTCTGCATACATTATCAGTTTTTACTGTTGAAGAAATGGATAGCTATGGTTCTTTCCTACCTCCCTCCCTCCCTCCTGGATATTCCTGTATTGCTGTCCATTTGGTCTTCCTCCTGCTTTCTCCCTATTTCACCACTGTCCTATCTCCTCCATTTGTTTTCTTTAATGCATTATTGTGTGATGGTGCACACCAATGTGTACAACTGTAATACAAAAGTACTTAACACTGTCAGTTAAGTAGTTAGGTGTATTCCAGGACTTGGTACTAAACGCCAGACTTTAGCATCCCCATTTCACACTGTCTTATCTTCCTCATTTCTTTTCCTTAATGTATTATTGCTTGATGGTGCACATTACACACCAACGCACAGCAACAGTAACACAAAAGTACTTAAAAGTGTTAGATTCAGTTGTATTTGAACCCAGTATCATCTTGCCCAAAAAAGGAATACATCACTGCATTAACACATGCCAGCACAGTCAGTTAAGTGGTTAGGTGTATTCCAGAGACTCAATACTACCTGTCAGACTTTAGTATCCCATTTCACTACTGTCCTATTTCCCCTATTTCTTTTCTTAAATGCATTATTGTGTGATGGTGCAAACCAATGCATACCTGTAATACAAAAATACTTAAAACTGTCAATTAAGTAGTTAGGTGCATTCCAGAGACTTGGTACTAACCGTCAGACTTTAGCATCCCCATTTCACTAATGTCCTATCTTCCCCATTTCTTCACTTTAATGCATTATTGCATGAAGGTGCGCATCACACACCAATGCACACCAACAGTAAGACAAAAATAGTTAAGGGTATTACAAACAGCTGTATTGCAACTCAGTACCATCTGGCCCCAAAAAGGAACGTATCACTGCATTAACACCTGCTGCCACCGAGTCAGTTAAGTAGCAGGTGTGTTACACACATCAGTACTGTCAGACTTTAGCTGCCACTGGAATAGTTACATGACATTCCTTTATCATTCTTAAGTTCTCCCTTTTGCCCATCAGGCAACTCCACGCAAACAAGCTAAGCATAGCCAAACCTTCCATTCATTCCTCTGTTGCCCGCGATTGCATTAAGTGCCGCATTGTGCAAACAATGACCAAAAAAATAATAATAAAAAACTGACCAAGAAAGCACAATTCACACACAAATGAAGAGAAGGTTGGATGTTAATGAAACAGAACTTGTGAACTGTGCGGTGCTTACTTGCATTTCCAACTTTGACAGAGATACATGTAACACTTTGTAAGTCTAACCTGAAACACCCACCTGATGTAAGCATTCACAGTTGCCATCCATACACTGAGGGAGTGCCTACATGATGTTTACATTTGCTACACGGAGCCAAGGATTTGGGATTCAGCAATTCTAATGAGTTCAAACCTCATTAGCATATCCACCATACTGACAGCCCTGTAACTACACCAGAAGGCAACTGTGTAGCTGGGGAAACTGAATGGGAGCCTAATTGTTTATGTGTTGAACACAGAAGAGAGGATATTACTTTGGGATATATCTGCACAGAGGAGTACTGATTTTTATATGATATGCCTGGATTTCATAAGCTACATACTGCATATGATGACATGTAACTATGAATAGTCTGTTTAATGTTTTTAAAATTTATTTTGATTAGCACACATTTTTACACTTTTATCTGTCTGCATTACTTACAAGTGTACTGTTCATTTTTGGGGGGAAAAAAGCTGCATTTGTGTTATCGCAGAAAAAGGATTATGTTGCTATTGTTACTCTCTCACACATTTTACTTTTTATTCTGTCCATGTAGACTCCTTTCCATGGCTGTATTCCAAATGTTTTGGAATTCATGGGGAAAACCAGCATGGAGTCTACACGGTTGTGTTAGAGTTTGCCGAATAGCTCCAGTGTGTTGCCTTGGTTGATTAGCATGCAATTCAGCTGCTTATGCAGTAATTAGCATGCCACAGTGTTTACCTTGTTTGCCCGGGGTTGTGCGCCACTACACTGTACTTACTGAATTTAATAGTTTCCCCGACCATGTGGGCATCGCTCAGTGATGCACATATGGTGGAAAACCATAGTGTATGCTTTATTGAATCCCACATTGTATCTTTTTTCCATTCTGTTACTTTGGTGTTTTTTCCATGCATAAGCCTTGTAGTCCATGAGTACGTAATTGTTGGGACAAGGAAAAAAAACTACATTGGTTTACTTTGTGTTTATACTCTGTGTTGTAAACTTCATGAAATTATAGAACCTGCAGCATGCATACCAAAATTGTTTTATATATATATATATATATATATATATATATATTTATATATATATATATATATATATATATATATATATATATATATTTACATATATATATATATATATATATATATATATATATTTACACATATATATATATATATATATATATATATATATATATATATATATAGTGTATTCTTGTTTGCAATTTTATTAAATAGAAATGAGTGTAATATTCTGAAGGATATTTTCCTTAGTCAAGTCCCATAGACTATATCTTGTTGGTATAAACAGAGATACACATGCATGTGCATATGTTAGTGTGCACAGACACAGACACGTGCACATTTACATACATAGTGTGTACCTTAATTATGCATTTTCTTTGGAAAACAGCAGACTGCATATAGATTGCTTGCCAGCGATGGTCTTAGAATGAGAAAAGTGCCATTAAAGGGGAGTTTTAGGGTGATCACTGACTATCCACTGCAAGATCTTGTCTTTCATTTGTGTGATTTTGTTTTGAACCTATGGTGTGTGTGTGTGTGTGTGTGTGTGTGTGTGTGTGTGTGTGTGTGTGTGTGTGTGTGTGTGTGTATGTGCGTGTCTGAGTGTGTGTTTGTGTGTGTCAGTGCAGCCTACATCACTCAGAAAAATTAGTGTAGAACATGTTACTACTTATGTTGTCCTGAGAAACTACAGGATACAACAATCTCCAAAACTGCAGTATACCTTATGTACTTATATTTCCCAGTCCCAAAACCCAAAGAGTACAGTATCCTAGTACCGTCTAAAGGCACAGTTTAACACTAATTTCTCACTTCAGCTAAGGAGCAAAGATCATATATTTTTCTTTTCCAGTGACCATCAAGGTTAGAAGATAGTTTTATTCCTGTAGGCCCTCATCAGGGATGCAATTTAAAATTGAAGCTGATACAACCCCTGATCTCAGGTCATGGAACCCATGTACTGCTCACTTTTATCTAGTTGTTTCATCTAGTGATGAAACTGGAGCAGAATCATGAATCAGCCACATTACAAGGGCTGGCTTTTTTACTCCCTAACTATTATTTCCCTCTCCTTGTCATACCTCTCAACCTCTTGGAGCAAGAAATCTGGACAAAGCCATAACTAAAAGAAGGACAAAGGCCCAAAAATAAGGACAAATTCTAAATATTCCTCTGGTTTTGCATTAGCATGGATTTTCTGAATGGTACGAAATCTAAAAATCAAATATCTGTCATTATTTTCTAACTTCATTCTTTAATGATTTGCCACTAATTTGCCAGAAAACCACGATTTTATGAACAATGGACCAAAAACGTGAGGCAAAAATCTGGACATTCTGCAAAAATCTGTACAGTTGAGAGGTATGCTCCATGTATCACATGGCAATATTGAAAAGTATGCTTTTTTCACAGATACTCTCCACTGTGGATGTCTGTCTGTCTGTCTGTACCTATCCATGTTACTTACCTCCTTTATGCAATTCTTCCAACTCACATCTCTCATCCTCCTAGCAGTAGAAATCTGTACAAAGCCTAAAAGAATGGAGGGGGCAAAGGCCCGCAAATAGGGAAAGATTTTAAATACTGCTTTATAATATTATAAAATGGCTAGAATATCAGGATTTGTGTTAACATGCATTTTTCTGAAGAATATGAAGTTTGACACTCAAATGCATGTCATTGTTTAGTGATTTCAATCTGCAGTAATTTGGCAAAAAAAACACAGGTTTTATTAAGAACAGACGAAAAATATGAGACAAAAATCTGGGCATTCTACAAAAATCTGGACAGTTGAGAGATATGCTCTAATCTCTGCCAGGCAGGTACTAAGCAAAAAATTTCATTCTTCACCTCCTTAGCTAGCTGGTAGGCAGCACAAATACTTATGCCACAACTTCAACAAAAAGAGTAGAAGAGAAAAACTGGTCACTGCTCTCAGAAAACGTCATCCACATAGTGACCACAGACCCCCAGCCTACAAATAGTACCCAAGTCACTGGCATGACTCATCACAGCCTTCACTCTCTTTTTAGCTGCCTGTGTTGAAGAGGCATTTAATTTTTCCTTACTTTATATCATTCATTAATGAAAACCTACATTTTAACAACCTGCCTTTCTGGAGTGCATTAGTAATTTTCCTCTTTCACTTGTAAGTAAAATGGAAATAAATAATTCATAACTATGTCTGATGTTGTTTTATATAACCATCCTCTGTCTACGTCCGTGGTTTACCTTATGCACAGTAAGAACCCTCTTTACATACAAGATGAAAGGAAATTCTATCCCACAGATACCTTATGTTGGTGTTTCCCAAACCTAGTTCAAAGATCATGGCGGAAGTTTATCATGAAACATAAGCAAATATATTTTTTAAGTATTTGTAGGCTTCTTACTGAATCAGCATCTGTAAATAATTATACATTATGTATATTTTTCAGCTTACTCTCGGCAGTTAATACTAAGTCATGCCAGGAAAAGGGTTTGTCTTATCTCAGGGGTCTGTGTAGTAACTAAATACATGAACAGGCTGTTAGTAGATGATGATGATGTCATCGATCTGCACACTGGCTGAACACACACTTTTGAAGTCTATAGTGAAAGTAAGAATATGGAGGTACTGTGGAAGTGAACTGTTCTTTTCGAAAGTAAGAATATTCCTTTAAAAGAAGGATGTTTTTGTCCACTTATGGCTCCACTTTGTATCGAAATTATTAAATGTTTCCAAACTGAGCATAACCATAATAATGTCACCGGGGTTTTGTTCCTTAACCAAAGCTGTGTATACTATCAATCCTTACCTCCTTCCTAACAGACATGACTGCACTGAATCATACAATCATAGGAGGTTACTAGGCTAATGGCCCTGAGGCCCTTACAAGCTTAGCTAAGAGTTTATCCCCCCAAAAAGAAAAAAGAAGTTATATACCTACCATAACGTTCCATGTTTGTTGTCCTTCATCTCGCCTTCCTTCTTGCTGGTTGGGTTCAGAGCCGATCAGCCGATATACAATAGCTCGAGAGCTTATACTGGCTCGAGGCTACCCCTTATCCCCAACATGCCTAGCGGCAGCTACCCAGATCTCATCTGTAATAGCCCACATTAGACATATGTAGTAAGAAAAAACTATTTTTTTACTAAGCTCTTACACCAAGGAAGGAAGGGAAGAAGAAAGGACCAAGTATGGTTAACCAACCTAATATGTCAGCAAGAAACTCAGCCAGTGTAACCAATAAAGAACTCCTCTTAAACCTCCAGGAAGGGGAAAGGAGGGGGGGACGCAAAATGGAAGGCAAGATGAAGGACAACAAACATGGAAAGTTATGGTAGGTACATAACTTCTTTATGTTATGTTGTCTCATCATGCCTTCATTCTTGCTGATTGGGACCACGTCCCCAGTATCTGGTTCTTGGGTGGCTCGCTGGAACAAACTCTTCAGGACCGTGGAACCAAAGGATTCCCTATTCCGGGAGACCACATCCACTTTGCAATGAGAGATAAAGGTATGAGGATTTGCCCATGTCACTGCTACACAGATTGAATCTAAGGGCAATTTAGCTTGGCAACAGAGGTGGCTAAGGCCCTGGTTGTATGTCCTCTGGGTCTTCCTGGAAGCATCTTTTTACGCAAACCATATGAATAAGTGATTGTGTCTGACAGCCACTTTGATAAAGTCACTTTAGAAACTGAATGACCTTACTTATTGTCAGCAAAGGATATGAAAAAGTGGTCTGATTTTCTGAGGTCTTTGATTCTGTGTAAATAAAAACATAATTGTCTATGATCATCCAATTGGTGTAATCTATACTCTGCCTTGTTGCCATAATTTGGGAAGAACACAGGAAGCTCAATGGACTGATTTAAGTTATAATGAGAGCAAACCTTTAGCAATAAGGAAGGACTGGTCCTTATAGAGACTCTATCTTTGTGAAAAATGAGATACGGCGGGTGAATAGACAAAGCCTGTAAGTCAGAAACCTGTCTAGCTGAGGCTATAGCAACCAAGAAGAAGGTTTTCCAAGACAGAAACTTCAAAGGGTAGGATGCCACTGGTTCAAAAGGAGGCAGAACCATTAAAACCAAGTTTAGGTTCCAGGGGGCGGGAGATTCTCTTTCTGGGGGCCGTAAAAGTATTGTACCTCGTAAGAATGCTCTGCACAACTTATGAGACAATGTTAGGACCCAAGTCTCCTACGTGAAAATTGGAGATGGCAGCCAGTTGGACCCTAATAGTAGCTGCAGCTGCCCCTTTTTTTGAAGGTTTCGGCCAGAAAGTCGAGAATCTTGTGAACAGGAGCCGTAAAAGGATCAATGTTATTACTTTTGGACCAGTAAGAGAACCTCTTCCATTTGCTAGTAGTGGGCTTGTGGGAGGACACTAGGATGTGTTGTACAGCAGGGGAAATGTTTGGGAGTTTGGCTAAGATTGGAAGTGGAGTAACCAAGCAGTCAGCTTGAGAGCTTGAAGGGATGGATAAAGCCCACCTGACTGATGTGTCAGGAGGTCCAGAACTGGGTCCAGTATCCAAGGCTTCAGATGAAGGTGATGGTGAAGAAATGGAAACCATATCTGATGAGGCTAGTAAGCAGCAATGAGGATGAGTTTGTAAGCCAATGATTTTGCTTTCTGAAGTACCTTTGGAATGAGAGGGAAGGGTGGAAAAGCATATAGTAGTCCCTGAGGCCAATTGTGAAAAAGTGCATCCCTGGGTGACTGTCCCAGAGGGGGAACTAGGGCAAAGTAGCTGCTGCATTTGTTGTTTAGGGGAGTGACAAAAAGATTGCAGCATGCCTGGCCCCATTTGCGGAAAATGGAGTCCGCAACTTCTTGTTTCAGGGACCACTCGTGAGGCATGAGGATAGCCCTGCTGAGCCTGTCTGCCATCACACTGGATTTTCCAGGAATGTGCATTGCAATCAGAAAACATTGGGAAGACATCGCCCATTGCCATACTCGAAGTGCCTCCCAACACAAGGGGTAAGATCTGGTTCTGCCCTGCTTGTTGAAGTACCATACCACTGACATATTGACTGTCTGGATTGCAATGGTCCCTGTAAGTAGAGAGTCTTGAAGTGCTTGCAACGCCAGAAGCACCATTCTCATCTCTAGAACATTGATGTGCAAATGGTACTCGTGAGGTTGCCACATTCCTTGGATAGTCCACCGCAGATAATGCCACCTCCACCCTATCTGGGAAGCATCCATGGTCACTGTGGCTACCAGATGTGGGTCTAGAAAGGGTCTACCTAGAGTCACCTGGGGGGAGACCAGCCACCAAAGTAGGTTCTTTTTGCAAGATTCCATGATCAAGATCATGTGTGACATTGGCAATTCCTGGAAAGACCATTGAGCGAAAAGAAGCCACTGTAGAATCCGCATGTGGAAGTGTGCTAAAGGAACTAGTGTAATAGCTGCAGCCATTGAGCCCAGTACTTGTAAGACTTGTCTTGCCTGAACTCTTGTCTTGTTTATGAGAAAGGAAACTTGTTGATGAATGGTTGACAACCTGTCTAGAGGCAGTTTTGCTATCATGCGTCTTGTATCTAAGTCTTCCCCTATAAAGGTAACAGACTGATAAGGCAAAAAGGCAGACTTTTCACAGTTTACTGTGATGCCTAACTGAGAACAAGTTTGGATTGTATAGTCCCATGCCTTGAGTAGTGGATGCTCGGTGGTAGCAGTGAGGAGCCAGTCATCTAGATATGGAAACACCTGGAATCGTAGATGCCTCAGGTGAGCCCTTACCACTGCCATACACTTGGTGAACACCCAGTGGGCTGTGGTGAGACCAAAGGGCAGGGCCCTGAACTGATGATGACTGGCTCCCAGCCGGAAGAGTAGGAATCTCCTGGATTGCATGTCCATTTTTATATGGTAGTACGCATCTTGGAGATGTATAGAGCACATCTAATTGTCCTGACCCAAGAAGGGAAGAAAGGACTGCAGTGTCACCATCCGGAATGTTGTCTTTTTTACAGATTGGTTTAGCTTGCTGAGATCCAAGACTGGTCTCCAGTCCCATGTCTTCTTTGGAACTAAAAAAAAAGAAACTTGAGTAAGTTCTGGATCTGATTTGGTCTGCAGGGACTTCCTGGATGGCTCTTTTTTCTAGCAATCTTTGAACCTCTAGGATTGCATGATCCCGAAGACTGGGAGAAAAATCTGGGATAAAATGTTTGTCTTTTTAGGGGGACTGAGAAAAGTGAATTTTGTATCCTCTGGATATTATCAACAGTACCCATATTTCTCTCGTGATAGATTGCCAGGCTGCTGGGTACAGTGAAAGTCTGCCCTCGACTGCCTCCAGAGGTGGACAGCCAGGCCTCCCTTCAGGAGTGCTGGAAGGGCCTAGCAGAGAAAGTATCTCTGTCGCCCCTCTGTTGTGGACCCCCTTTGTCATGAGGGCGGCATCTTCCATTGTTGTTTCTCCATCTGCCCCGGGAGGAAAAATCACCAAATGTGTCAGGCGAAGATCCCTGGGATTTTCAGAACCACATTCTCCCACTCTTCTGACCCTTAGGATAGGGTCTAGATGGAGTGGAAAAACGGACCCCTACGGCAGAGAGAGTCTTGCCAACCTGTTCACAACTGGTGAGAGTTTCTTTTACCTGAGGCCCAAACAAGGACGAGCCAACAAAGGGGGTGTTGGTAAATGAAGACTTAAAGGATTCCATAAATTGACAAAGGCGCATTCAGGCGTGTCTGCATAAAGCTACTCCAGTACCTGCTGCCCTACTCGCTCCATCTGCTGGATTAGAAATGAGCCTCATGGAAGAGTTTACCACGGAGTTCAAGATCGCAAGCTGGGAAGTTGCCCTGTTCGCAACTCCCTCAGCTGCAGGATCTTGTAGAGTATCTCCTAGCGCCTTCAGGAGATCCCTCTGAAGTTGCATGAAATGTGACAAGTAATTCAGCGATCTGAGAGTAAAAGTCACTGAAGAAAACACACGCTTCCCATACCTGTCCATCGTACGATACTCTTTGTTTGGTGGATGGACAGATGAAGACATTTCCGCAAGTTCCTTCTTGGTGGCTGCTGCCACCACTATGGCATCAACAGGGACTCCCTTGGAGAGGAAAGACTTATCTTCTGGAGCTGTAATAAATTTGTTAGGTCTCCTTGGAACAGGTTCCATGGTCTCTGGAGTTCTCCATGCCTTTCGACTCACTAGAGACAAAAGTGGGTCGAAAGGCGGAGACACCCAAGAGATGGAGGGTCGGGAACCAAATGTGTCCATGTATACAGACTCATCCTCAGAAGGGGCTAGGGACTTCCAGCCACCCCTCTGTCTAAGGATTTCCAAGATGTCTGAAAAGGAGACATCCTCAGAGGGGGACCATGGGGACCCTTCCGACTCATCCAAGTCCGTATCCAAAGTGGAGACCTCCTCCAAATGTTCGGGAAGGTTTTGGAAGAAGTGCGGTCACCCAGTGGGGTGTCCTGGGGCACAGGTTCCCTATGCTTGGCAGGAGGAGGGACAAAGGCTGGCAAAGGCATTGAGGGACAAGGAGCCAATGGAGCCAAGAGTGGAGCAGTCTCAGGATACAGCACACTCCTCATCACCTTGAAGACGCCGCGGTCCTGAGTCGAAGGAGCCTCCGTCTCAGAAGAACCCAGAGATCTCCTCCGAACCGGGAGCAAAGGCTCTGAGGCTGATGTAGGAGCCGAGCTCACCTGCGCCAAAGCTCCAAGAGGGGGAGTGGCATCAGACAAGGGTCCAATGCCACTTCCCCCCTTGGAGCCGGTGAGAGAGCTTCGGCGGCCAGACCCCTCAATGGACTGAGACATCAAGATGATTGGAGCGGTAGTCGGAACTGATAAGGGAGAAGAAACCAGATCCGATGGTTCCACCACCACGACCTCCATGCACTCTGGCTCCGAGCCCAAGAGAGTCAGAGGAGGAATCGATGGAGAAGCTGGGAGGGCCAAAGGAGCCAAATCCTTATGGGCTGGACTTGAGAGTAATTTAGCAAGTGCCTGTGACTTGAGGAGCCTGTTAACCACTCTCTCCACATCGTGATCTGAAAGTCTGGAGGATCGAGAGGAGTGTAAAGAGGACCGGTGACTGCCCGCTCCAGGTTGCAGCAGAGGAGATTGTGGAGCAGGGCATACTGGCTCCAAAGAGGGAGACCTTGATCTCTTATGGATCTGGACTGGCTCTGAGGACACAGATGGAACTGCTGGAGACTTAGCTTTGTTGGAGCCAATGCTGGGGACTGACAGAGCCAAAGCGCTTCTCAGTAATTTTTTTCTGTTCCAAGCTCGGAACTGATATCTTGGAGTGTTTCTCAGTCATATTGGCTGGCTGAAGACTCTGAGACGAGCTATCTTGAGGGTTCTTCAGGAGGCCACGTAAAATAAGTTTATTTTTTCTTTCCTGCAGGACTCTGGAACTGAAAGCATGACAGATCGAGCAAGAGTCCTGCAGGTGAACAGCCCCTAAACAATAAACGCAACTCATGTGCCTGTCTGTAAGGGACATTTTCTGGCAACATGAGTCGCATTTTTTAAACCCAGAGGGTTTAGACTCTTTAGACATAACTAGCACTAGTCAGGGAAAAAGTTTCCACAGAGAAAATAGATAACTATCACTCACAGCCTACAACAAACAGAAGCAAACAGGCTGATAACCACAAAGGAAAAAAACCTTAAAATTATCTTTTTTTTTTTTTTTTTGAAAGGAAGAAGAAGGAAGGAAGGGGGAGAGCCTCTAACTTAAATGGCAACTCCCCCAATGGGAGAGCCTCTAACTTAAATGGCATTCCCAAAAGAGAGGTGATGAAAGGGAAGACCCCTCTAACTTAAACGGGTTCTAAGGGCAAAGCAGGCCTGAAAAAACAATTGACGACCAAAAACACCACAAAGAGCAGAGAAAAGGGGTCATTAGACTAACGAGGGAAGATACACACTCTAACAAGTCAATATAACCAGTAAATTTACCAAAAATTAGCAATAACTAGAAAAAAACGTAAAGTACTAAGCCTGAGCCAGTATGGAGCAATCTCAATGCTGCAAGTGGCAAATGAGATCTTGGTAGGTGCCGCTAGGCATGTTGGGATAAGGGGTAGCCCCGTGCCAGTAAAAGCTCTTGAGCTATTGTATATTGGCCGAGTTGGAGTCAAGGATTGGCTCCGAACCCAACCAGCAAGAACAAAGACGAGATGGGACAACATAACATCCTCAGTTAGCACCTGTTACCCCTGTCAATGAGGGACACAGATGGAACCCCTGGGACAAATCAGTGGTTTCCAATCCACTCATCAAGGTTGCGCTTGAAGATGGTGAGCGAGGTACTCTGTTTGATGTGTATGGGAAGTCTATTCCAGAGATAGTGCAGCCTCTTTTGGAGACAAACCTGTCTTTCCAGTGGGTTTTGTTGATGTTGCATATTAGATTTAGGCCTTTTGAGAGGGTAATGCACCAGGAGTTAGACTTACAGATATGGGGCATCTCCAGTAGTACAGGGTCCAAAATTGCATTGTAGGTGAGACACAGATCACCCCTGAGCAATCTGTATGATACCAAGTAGAGTCATAGTGATTTCAGCCTGTCCACATAGGACAGGTGTTGGAGGCCATGGATTCTCTTTGTGATGTATTTTGTGGCCTTTCCAATTGGTGCAGGTGTTTGGAGAGGTACATACCAAATGGGGCATTATACTCAATTATTGGTCTAATGAGGGAGAAGTACAGAGAGGTAATAACCTCCTTTTTTCTGGATGCAATCCCTTTACTTACGAGATGAACCAAGTAAAAGGCTTTCCTGACCACTGCTGCTACATGATGGTTGAATTGAGATTGTTTTCAACCTGAGTACCCAGGTCTCTCACCACAGGTTGTGGGCTTAGGGGGTTGCTGTTGATGTGGTAATCAGAAGGGGTCATGTTTTTGCCGAATGGTATAATAATACATTTTTTTGCATTTAAGTTGAGGCCATGACTTTGGCACCAGCCATTTGTTGCTGTGAGACTCTCTTGCAGTATGTTAACCTTATTTGGAAAGTCAATGACAGCACTCAACTTACAGCCATCCACAAACTTGGTCAGTCACAGGCCTTTTGTCTTTGCCTGAAACTCTGAGAAGTAGATGCCAAAGTGTAAGGGTTCCAGGACAGATCCCTGGGGAACACCACTACTGGCAGGTCTGCTGTCAGAGGTGGAGGCACCTGTTTTGAGCTTGTGGGTCCTATTGGTCAGCCAGTTAACCACCCATCTGATGAGATAGGGATTTACACCAAGTTGTGTTAGCTTTTTGATGATGCCCGCATGGTGGATTGTGTCAAAGGCCTTGGCCAAGTCAAGGTAAGCTGTATGTACTGACTTTCCCTCATCCAGAGCCTTGGTAACAGCCGCAAAGAAGTCAATCAGGTTCAACAGGCAAGATCTGCCTTGACAAATCCGCACTGGGTGGAGTCAAGTGCATGGAGAGTGCCTATGTCCTTGTTTATTAGATCCATAATAATATGCTCCATGGTTTTACAGATCAGACTTGTCAAGCTAATGGGGCTATAGTTTCCAGGGTCAGTAGTGGCAGCACCTTTGTGCAAAGGGATGACAATGGCTGTTCTCCAGTCTGCTGGAACGAAGCCTGTACTTAGGCTGTGGTTGAATAGGGTGCTCAGTGGGGAAGCTAGTTCTTTCTGGAGATATTGCAGAATACAGTCTGGGATAATATCAGGTCCCATGGAAGCTGTGATCTTTGCCTTGGATACGGCCTTTAACACTTGATCTATGGAGATGTGTGTGCGGGACAAGTACTGGGGATGTCGAATGTGCCTTTGGGTGGAAGGGGGGGGTGAAGTTTGCACTGAACCTATCTACTAGCAGGTTGGCTAAGTCGACAGGATCAGTGTAAATGATACTGTTAAGTGCTAATTCGGAACAAACCTGGGCTTTGCCATGGAGGTTCCTGATATAACTGAAGAAGGTTTTGTGGTTTCCCGTTGTTTTGGCGGCTAGTTTCAATTCATAACTGGCTTTGGAGGTTTCCAGTAGTGATCTAGTTTGCTTGTTAAGGCCAAGGAGGGAGTTTTTCCAATTTGGAATTTGTTCCCTTTTACCTTTGGACAACAGTTTGTTCCTTTTCTTGTAAAGCCTGTTGATAGAGGATGTCCACCAGACAGGTTTGTGTTTCCTTGAGGAGCAGGTTTTATTTCTGTTGAAGATTACCCAGTAATGCAGTTTAGTGATTTAGCATGTGTTCTGAATGGAAAGGCTAATCACATGGGAGAATACCACAGCCTGCCCATTGCACCATTGCTGGTGCATTTTGTGTTGTATAGTGTTTGTGTTTGGCTTGCTTCTTTTTATTGTCTTTGTGTACAATATGGCAGCATACTTCAGTATACCTGATTTGTGCAGTAAGCAGTCGTTTCAGACATTCTGTGTCTCGATGCCAACCTTGACATAGCCCAAAGGGAACTAAAATTGGGTTCAGTAGCATATAATAGGGCTTACATAACTATGGATTTTTACTAAACACTAAAGAGACCCATCACATATTCTTCTGCTTCATAAGACTTCTGACAATGCATCCATATCACAGCCTCTGGTCATACTTCCATCAATGGGATTCATACAGGTAAAATGCTTCAACTTTGTACTCAATGAAGAACTTGGGTTTGATATATAAAGACTGTTATGTCCAAAACAAAGAGATGTCAGGAATACAAAGAAGTCACAGTCCTTCATTCACAGACATATGCCTACAGCAGAGATAGTTAGGGCCTCTTTGCTGCCCCCTACTTTCATCTACTTTTCTCAGACATATTAAAACTTAAATGAAACATGCTGTAGGAATCTGAATTTTCAGACAAACTAAAATAGTGTGATTTGTATCTGATGTACACACCACATACCCATCACTGTGAAACAATAAGCGACACTGATTGGCTCAGGCTACAATTCCACTTCTCTAAGCAAAGCTAGCTCTATAAGATAAGGTATGGTAGTCTTCTGAATACCATGATTTCTATGTCCTGCATATTAAAAGTACCTGCACCCATTAGCAAATTTAATGACTCCTACGTGTAATTCATTGCCACCTCAAATCAGATAATATTCCTCCAACATGAAATCCATACACACCACTATGAAGTACCTGGCAGCCAACTGTTGCTTCAGTTTAAGCACTCAATGCACTGCATTGTGCAGAAAGTTTTGCATTTAGCATAGAGCTAAAACAGTGCCCATCTGCTTCACTTCAAACAGTGAAGGATCCAGTTTCCATTGGCTTCTAAATCATAATTATAGCCAATCAGCAAAGGGAGAAAGGTGCTGGGGCAATCAGATAACTTCCAGGAGAGAAATGGCCAATCAGAGAGAGAGAGAGAGAAGTCCATGGCTTCAGGTCAGCCTATTAAGGAAGTAAAAGTAACCTGCTGTTCACTTCCTTTTCCCAGCAGGAAATGCAGTTGCTGATACTTGTCTCTAGTGAGGGGGAGAAGAAAAAAAAAAGAAAAGAAGTAAATTGGGACTAAAGTAAGTAACTACAATATAGAAAGTTAGTGGCTGTTACCCTCTTAGGTGTGTGTGTGTGTGTGTGTGTGTGTGTGTGTGTGTGTGTGTGTGTGTGTGTGTGGCTGTTACCCTCTTAGCTCAAACATCAGGGACAAAAGCTGGGGACAAAGCTCTCAAATCAGAGACAGATTCTAAACATTGTTCTTACCGACTTAGAAATTTGCTAGATTAACAGAGTTTGCATTAGCATGCTTTTTTCTGAGGGATATGAAGTTTGAAACTCAAAATGTCTGTCCTTATTTACTTGCAGTCAGAGGAACAGACAATAATATGAGAAAAAAATCAGAGTTATTAAAAAAAAATCAAGGATAGCTGAGAACATTGTGCATCTAGTGCGGCAAGGGGAAAATGGGTGATACATCGCTTTGCACTGTGTCTAACAGCAGTGACTTTACTGTTGGTACAATTTATGTATTTCTCCAGTCACTGAATCATTATAAAACATCTGATGAGTACATGGTCAATAAAGTGGCTCTAACTACTGGGCACATGTCTGTGTGTGTGTGTGTGGGGGGGGGGGGGGTATTGTGTCTGTGCCTCTGTGTCTTCGTGTATAGCCACTTTTTGACACTGTACTCCTGAGATGTCTTATTCTGATTCAACTAACGAATAAATACATAAATCTTACCAGCAGTAAAGTCACTGCTGTCTGTGTTTTTGTTTTCACGCTTCTGCACCTGTGAGTGTGTGTGTGTGTGTGTTTGTGTGTATAATATTCATACATATCTATCTATCTATCTATCTATCTATCTATCTATCTATCTATCTATCTATATGGGTCTACATGATATAATCGAAAACCCACTTACCCAAATCACTAAATGTTGAAACGACATTGCCAAAACCTCTATTCAATGAATGCTCGGATCACCAACCAGGAACTCCGGGAAATGAACCACTTGCTCAGCTCTACAAAAAGCAAAAACCAAAGCAAATCTAACCCACCCATGGGGGGGCTTCGCCACCCATACCCCCCCAGCTAAATATACCAACTCCAAGATCTCACTACAGTGGGGAAAGGGGCAAAATTCACTATGGTGGCCAAGTGGTTCATTTCCAAGAGTTTCTGTTCGGTGATCCGAACGTTCGTTGAATAGAGGTTTTGACAATGTCGTCTCGACATTTAGTGATTCTGGTAAGTGGGTTTTTGATTATATCAAGTAGACTGTAGACCGATATATATATATATATATATATATATATATATATATATATGTGTGTCTATATATATATATCTATATGTGTGTGTGTGTAGGATTACTTACACTTGGTCAACTCAGCACAAATTTCAATGGCAAGAACGTCAACCTCAAAAGGTTGACAATACAAGTGTTAACAGTCAACTGCGCATATGTGAGGAAAATCCTTTCTACATGCAAAAAAAAAAAAAACATTATTTTCTGGATGGAAGCAAGCCCCCCCTGCAGCTTCCATCTGGGGGAAGGATGTGCCCCCACACTCCTCTGAGATCACACAACCCATACGGAAAGGGAATGTCCCCCAACTGGGATAATTGTAGATTTTGCACACCTATTGAGTAACTGTGGTCGATCAAGCAGTTGCCAACATTTTGCTGTATCGACCAATTTCAGGAGTTATACACACACGCACACACACACACACACACATATATATATATATATATATATATATATCATCTGTGTTTATTTATTTATTTAACATTTGTTTACCAGGATAGTCATCTGTCTGGACTCTCATGATCTGTGTTTGCAAGAGTGTTTGTGTGTCTCTGTGTACACATAATTAAATATTTACATAACATTTGTTTTGGTTGAAGGACCGTGGCCATGGCTATGGTTTGCTTTTCACAAAACGTGAAAACAGGGTGCTCCATATTTTAACTGTTTGTCATGCATTTCTATGCTCTGTGTTCCACATTAGCCCCTTAACAGGTTGAAATCTACGGCTTCAGTTGTGGCACAACCTCCTGTTCCTTGCTTTACTACTCAGTACATTAATCTCAGAGAACTACTTCTACTCTCCTGATTTTATTTCTCCTAAACCTCACCTTAGTATATTGTCTCTTCTTCCTTTATCTTCCATTCCTTTCATACATCCCACCTTCCCCACACCACATCAACAGTTTCTTCTGCTGAGTCACACCCCTTTCAGTGTAGTCAGCCATGTTCTAAAACCTTCTTATGCTTATTTCTTCTTCTCCGTTTCCACCTGTCACCCAGCTTCTAAAGGTCATTTTGCGCCATCTCAACCCTCTACCTCTTGGCCATCTTTTAAAGCTTCTTATCTATATTCCCACTCCTCCAGCCCATCTCTCTTGCTCATATTTTTAGCTTCCTTCACATCCTTTGTTTCTCATTTAATGAGTCTTCTTTTTCTTTACCTTTCATATTTAATACATCCTTTGTCTTTAATCATGTGAAGTGTTATACACACTCTGTATACAGCAGACATTAATTTAGCTAAAACTGTTTCATAATTCTTTCTTTAATCTATACACATAGTATGTATGTAGTACAGTGTTACCTGAATTTATATTAATTTAGCCTGTCTCTGCAGACATATCTTGTTTTTGCACCTGTCTGCAGTTTCTCTTTGTATTCTTTCATGTCATTCTTTCTCCCTAAACACATACATTTTATAAGTCTTATTGTTTTGCATGAGTACGTATTGTTTGATCCATGCAGTTTCTAAACTGTTTTTTTTTTTGTGGTTGCTGTTGTTGTTATTATTATCATGTTATATTGCTTTTTAAATCACTCTCACATTGTATTATTGACTTTCACTGTACTTGGTTATTGGAATTTTTCTTCAAAGGCTTATTTTGAAAATGGACAACACCCAACTGGGACTTCTGGTCCCCCCAAAATATAAAATAAATGCACAGAAGTTTGGAATAATCCTTTACTACCATAAGAAAAAAATACTGTGTACTGTTTTGTCATTTATTCATCAATAAAACAGGCATTTAACACAGAAACGCCATTCCAACAACATCAAATGCTTGCTTTGTGACACTGCTTGAAGTTTTTTCTCTTCCATGGTTTCAAATGTGCCATCTCTTTAGTGTACAGAAACAGGCGTACACTAAAGCAAGTGTTCTAGATCATAATGGTGAGTTCCAGATTCATACAAATTCAAACCCTGATTAAAATCAGTGCCATTAAGTCCTCACTACCAATGAAAGTGCAAAACCTAAAGCTGCACAGTGGAGTTCAGCATCCTGAGCAATAATGTATATAAATGACTGAATGCAGTTCTGACTGCTCAGTGACAGCTTGTAAACTGTCATACTATTTCTGCTTTTTTATTAAGGTGACAGCAAGTTATTATGCAGCAACCTAATAACCCATTCCTATCTTTAAAAGAAAAATATAGGTTGACAGTTTACAAATCGTCATTAAAGTAATGACGGCTTGTAAATTGTCGACCTGTTTGATGCCCCTACAACTTAGCATCAAGGGCAGCCACCCCTCTATTCTACTCTTGCTATATTGCTGACAAAAATGTATTACAGACATGCAAACTAAGTTACAAAGTTATATATAACTGTAAATTTAATATTTAACATGAAGTCATTACCAGTTAAATTCTGTCAAAACCTCAGAGTTTTGGGGAGACTCCTCACACAACGCACAGATTAAATGCTAAGATATATATATTTTTTTGAAAGCCAGCTGCTAGGAACACTCAGGTTTTGGGATATAATCCTTGGCATTGTCATCTTATCTCTTTAATACCAAATTTTTGCTTATATAACATGAGAACCACACCTACTAGAACAACAGTGTTTTAACTAAAGAAAAGTAGTCTAACTTTCTGATATGAAAGGAATGAGAATTCTGTCACATTTACTGACTCCTGCAGAAACTCAAAACACATTTTGTTTAAAATTCAGATTTAATTGTTTTCAAATAGCTTTGCACAAAACATTTTGGCACAGTAGGAAACAAAATAGCAGATGCATTTATTCATTTGATTGCTATTTTTTACAGTTTTATTTTAATTAAAAGCAACATCATTAAACACTTGAACTGAATCTCTTCAATTTATTTAATGCCAATTACCTTAGATGGCATAAAAATTGTTGTCACTATATAAAAACTTCCCACACCTCTACCTTCAACTTATTTTATACCTTCCCTCTTTGCAACCTCATTCTGCAAAGAATATGTAATGAACAATACGGTGGGGGCAAAATGTTTATGAAGAGTATAATTACCTTAAACATTTCTCAGCATGCATCTTGTCACTATACAAAATGGCATGTGTTTTTCCATATGTCAGCAATATATACCCAGAATGGTGGCCATTTCACTTTCATCCTGATTATGTGCAACATCTGCTTCTGCACTAGAAAACAAGCAGTGATTGCAAGCAGAGTTATGAAAAGTTGGGGACATTTTATTTCTTCTTGCCAGTCAAATTCTCTTTTGATTCTGAGAAGAGAGCTGAATTTTTATTTCTGTCTCAAGGGTGTTCTTGGGTAAACAGTCTTACAGCTGCAAGTCCACAATACCTGAATTTGTGAAATGGAGATACTAAAGAATGACAGGATGAGACATGATTTATTAAAGCAACACATTTGTATATGCATGCCAAGATATGCCTTCTTTCAACTAGATAGGTAGGAAAAGCAAACATTCTCATTTAATAGTAAATTTAAAGTATGAAATCTATGAATTCTGATTTCCCATCTGTAATTTGAAATGCCTGAATACTACAAACCTGATATTTCATGGACTTTGGCATTTTACCATAACTTTCATTTCTTGTAATATTTACTAGTGGTACAACTTAGTATTCATTATTGAATGTTCTGTACTTATTTGTTTAATATTGGTTACACATGGCTGCATAAAAAAAATATAATAGAATGATGACAATGACATGAGCTACTAGTAACTTCACTTTTTGTATATTTGAATAACCAGAATCAGTGTCCTGTATTCTGATGCTAAAATGTGATGTCAGTTTATTTTCTAAGAAAAGGTACACTGAGATCAATCTTATTGTTAAATTGTCTACCTTATCTAAGCATTTATACAATCATACGCAATACATGAAGCTTCTGCTGTTGGACAAAGCTGACCAAATACTAATATTTGTGCATTATGACTGTTAAGTCCAGAAATTGGTTACATTTGTTTTCAAATGAACTGTATGAAGTCATTGAAGGTCTTTGGTCCAGTGGTACTCTTGTTTTAGTCAAAAGAATCCGCAACACTCATCTAATTATCCAGCAAACACAAGCGTCAGGGTTCAGGAGTCGAGTTCTGTAACCAAAAAGCAGTATTAGTCTTGTTAATTAAAGAAGCAGATGCCTTTCTTGTACCAGCAGGGGGTGCTGATGCAAGATGAAACTACCAAATGCTGTATTTATTTCTGAAGTCTGATCAGAATTTTTGAGAAAGTCTGTGTGGATGTGCATGTGCCATGTGTGACACTTGAGTCTAAAATAATAGTATTTTCTGAGGAAGAATACATGCAAAATAATGGACTACAGAGAGGTCTACACATCCATTTCCTGGCTTAATCTCTTTTAGCTCTGGTGTGGGTGACTGTGCCAGTGTGTTTAATTTATATTCTGTGACAATGCTACATGAAATTCTAAGGCTGGAAAGATGACTACATTTTACAAAGTCTACAGTAACTTATTTTTAAATAAGTGAACAAAGTATAATTAGCAGTAACTTTTCAGGATTTTTTAAATGCATTCCAGATTTTTTTAATGCAGTTTTATCAAGTAATTTGCTTTCACAATAAGCATATGTGTTATGCCTATACTAAGCAGCTCATGTACACAAGGGCAAAAATGCAATAAAAATAATATATATATATATCTTCAGTCCTAGGTTTGATTCCTCCATCCAAAGGCTTAGTTTTTTTACATACCTTAATGGGAACAGACCCCATTCCAAAGTGAGGGCATAGTTAAAGTTCATGAGATTAGTATTATTTCAGTATTTGATATCTGCCAACAGTGCTCTTCTCAGCACCTGCAATGTACTCAGAATTGCCTCCCTCTGCAGTTTATGTGCGGTTACATGTATTGGTAGCATATTTAAGTAAATCTGTAAATTATGTTTTTTTTTATTCCTGCTGCTTCTACTACTACTGGACATGTCTGGGCATCTTTCTTCCACATTTCTCTCATTTCATTTGCAAATCCTGGTATTTTATGACTTTGTTGCTATCTGTACATAAAACACTATAATCGTTGGGTGTACCAATTTCAATGATCAACTCTACTTTTGAATTTTTTCTAGGACTAGTATGTCTGATTTTCTTGCATCTATTTTTTGAACTGCGGGTAATGGGTAATTTCATGTGATATAACTTTTATCACTGACACTGTTGATAATGCTTTGTGGTTCATGTTCTCAATACTTCTCAGCTACATCTGTATTGTAGTGTTTGTACAATCCCCAGTGTGGAAGTCTTGCCATATTAGTGTGCCTTTCAGTATACAGACCCTCACTCATGGGTGTATTATATCCAGTAACTGTTTCCAGTACTAGTTTATCAATCCTTCATTTGTCTGTTTCTCCCATTTTTAATGGAATTTGTAAAACAACTTATGTAATTCAGTTATGATATGCAGCATGCATACGATATGAATCAGCTGAGTAATGACAAATGACATCTGCTAGGAAGACGGAAAACATTAACAACTTTATCCATTTCTCTTTGGGAATCGTTTTTTTCTTCCTTTAACACACTTAAATTCTATAGAGAAACAGTGGATTTAGTTGCAAAATATTTAAGAAAGAATGAAATGTATATAGTGTTTCTGTGTTTTTTTTTTTTGAATGGGACTCAAAAATGAAAAAAGTCCTTCCTTATTGATCTCCATTTCCAGAAGAGAAGAAAGCCATAGATCTCAGTGTAAATACTTTGGGTTTCAAACCCTTTTAGGCTGGAAGGGAATTTGATTAAGTAATAAGTTTCATTTAGTTTTATGGTGCAGTGATTATGAAAATTATTCTCCTAGACTCTGGAAACTAATAAATTAAATCCTGGATGAAAACCTGCCCAAGGATAGCATTCCTGAGGAAATGTGTCATGGGACTGAAGAAGTCTTGAATGCAGACTGATTAGAAATGCTGGCCACATAATTGTAATTATAGCAATCTGTTAATACAGTATTTTATTTATTATTTATTTATTTTATTTTACATTTGTTAACCGCGACAGTCCGACTGGACCAGGTCCATTTACAGCGGTGGTCCGGGGAGAAAAGCTTCACATATATTAACAGAAATACTAGAATTTAATACATAGCAGTACAAAACTGATACTCACACATTATAACAGCAAAAATCCAGCTAAAAAGACAGAAATATAAAACAGACACGATAAACTCAGCAGTTGAACAGACTAAATACATTTAACATTGAAAGTCATCACATACATCATGTTAAAATGAAGTATCTATATTAAAGGGATAAACAACTGTAGCATTTACATTAATCAAATAATTAGCCTTTCAACTTTCCACAGAGCTTATGCAGTGTTTTTAGGTTATGCATGGGCAAAGCCAGGTGCTTATGAGATGTGATTTTAAAGAGTTTTTGAAGTGTGAGGTGGTGGGGATAAGAGATCAGTGATGGGGGGAGTTTATTCCAATTTTTAGCAACAGTGTGGGAGAATAGCGCTTTTACAGCAGTGTTATTAGCCATAGAGATGCATAGAAGTGATTTGTCACTAGAGCAGAGTGTGCGATTTGTTGCATAGTAGGTAAGTAATTGCCTTAGTGATGGGGTTTTATCAGGATACTTCAGAATGTTATAGGCAGTAACGAGTTGGTGGTAATTTAGCAGTTGAGGAAATTCTAACCATTTTAAGTCCCTTAGAGCTAGATAATGATGTGATCTGAAGGTGGCCTTGTTAGCAAATTTGGCAATATTATTATAGCATGACTCAAGTTTATAAAGGTCAGGTTTTGTGATATAGGTAAGAACTGGTGATGCATACATTAGTGTGGGCAAAAGGTGAGCTTGGGGTAGGGTGATCTGTTTTTGATCTGAAAGGACGTTTTTGTGTCTGTATAATGAGCCCATTTTTTGTGAACCTTTTTGATGGTTTGAGAGATATGGACATCAAAGAGAAGGTTTTTGTCAGTCTCAACACCAAGTAGTTTGATCTGGACAGAAGGAAAAATGATAGTACCATTTTTGGAAGTATGAGAAAAGGAAAGAGGAGCAGACTTTGATTTGTTGGGGGTAAATAAAAGCAATTTAATTTTATTAGGGTTAAGGATGCACTGGATATTTGTGATCCAACTTTCCACAGAGTTAAAGGATTCCTGGGTCTGTTGTTGGAGAATAAAAAGAGACGGGGCTGAGCAGATTAAAGTTAAATCATCTGCATACTGTATGAGTGTGGCATGCTGGGCGGAGGTATGTAGATTGTTAGTGTAGATAGAAAAGAGAAGTGGGCCCAGTAGTGAGCCTTGTGGTCCACCTATGAAAGTTGAAAGTAGAGGAGATAGTTCTCCCTGCCATTGGACAGATTCTTGTTTATCAGCTAGATAGTTCCTGAACCAGGCAACAGTAGAAGGGGCAAAGGATAGGGATGCTAGTGAATCTAATAGTAGGGAATATGAGACCATATCAAATGTTTTGGATACATCCAAAAATATAGCAGATGTTCATAGGTTCATAGGTAGGTACTAGGCTATTGGCCCTAGGGCCTATATAAGCCTAGCCAAAGGTACCCTGGCTTTCGCCACCCAAGAAAATTATTTTCCTGTGCCACTGTCGAGCAGAGCCACAGAAGTGATCCCCGGGGTGAATTTCCAATCTCCCATCCAATCATCAAGATTTTTCTTGAACAGTGCTAATGAGGAGCTTTGTTTGATATAGATAGGTAGTTTGTTCCAGAGTATGGGAAGTCTCTGGGACAGGAATCTATCCCTCCAGCATGTTCTGCTTATTGTGGTGATGAGGTTTAGGTCCCTAGAGCGTGTAGCTCGTAGGGATTGGGATTTCTTTAAGTGGAGCATGTCTAAAAGCTCTGGGTTTGACATAGTTTTGTGTGTTAGGCGGAGATCACCTCTGAGTAGGCGATATGCAATGGAATAAAGCTGCAGTTTTTTGAGACGGTCTGCATAGGGCATCTCTTTGAGGCCAGTAATCCTCTTTGTGAGG
The DNA here is from genome assembly GCF_019279795.1 of Protopterus annectens. NCBI lineage: Eukaryota > Metazoa > Chordata > Ceratodontiformes > Protopteridae > Protopterus > Protopterus annectens. The sequence continues at coordinate 1,293,190,972 of NC_056747.1, forward strand.
TTTTTCTGTGGCCTTTCCAGTTGTTGTAGATGTCTTGTGAGGTACATTCCAAAAGGGGTGTTGTACTCTATAATGAGTCTAATGAGTGACGAGTAGAGGGGAACACTGACCTTTTTTTTCCTGGATGAGAAACCTTTTGTGATGAGGTGTGCCACATAGAAGGATTTCCTGACTACTGTGGTGATGTGATTATCAAAGGAGAGACTACTGTCCACCTGTGTCCCAAGGACTCTTATCACACTTTCGGTGTTAAGTAGACTACCACCTATGTGGTAGTTCATGGGTACTGAGTTTTTACCAAAAGGAATGACAATGCACTTTTTGGCATTGAGCTTGAGGCCATGGCTTTGACACCAGGCATCTGTCTCAGCAAGGCCCTTTTCTAGGATGTCCACATCTTTTGGAGTTTTGATTATGGCTCTTAGTTTGCAGTCATCTGCAAACTTCATTAGACAAAGACCTTCTGTGTTGGCCTGTACTTCAGAGAAGTAGATACCAAACAGGAGAGGACCCAGGACTGAACCCTGTGGTACTCCACTTGTCACTGGTCTGAAGTTGGATTTGGAGTCTGCTACTTTCACAGTGTGGGTTCTGTCAGTGAGCCAGTTGGCAACCCATCTTGTGACATAGGGATTTATACTTAGTTTAGTGAGTTTATCTATAATTCCAGAGTGGGGGATGGTGTCAAAAGCCTTGGCAAGATCTAGATAGGCTGTGTGAACCACCTTATCTTCATCTATGGCTTTGGTGACTGCTTCAAAGAAGTCTATCAGGTTTAGGAGACATGATCTGCCTTTTACAAACCTGAACTGGGTGGCGTCCTGAGTTTGGAGATTATCAATGTCATTGTTTATAAGTTCCATGATGATACGCTCCATAGCCTTACAGACCAGGCTCATTAGGCTAATAGGGCGGTAGTTTCCGGGGTCTGTGGTAGCTCCCCCTTTTTGGAGTGGAATAACTGTCACTGTGCGCCATTCATTGGGCACATAGCCTGAGGTAAGGCTATGATTGAACATGGTACTTAGGTGGAGTGCCAGTTTGTTCTGTAGTTCATGCAGAACACAGCCTGGGATGTCGTCAGGTCCCATGGATGCTGTGTTCTTGGCTTTGGATACTGTGTTTTTTACCTGTGCAGCTGTGATTACAGGAACTTTGCATTCTTCTGGTATAGAGATGGGCCCTTTAGGGGATGACAGAGGGGTAAAGTTAGCACTGAACCTATCTGCCAGGATGTTGGCAATATCCGTTGATTTTGTATATTTAGTGCCATTGTGCTGTAACTCAGAGCAGATCTGAGTGTTGCCATTGAGATTCTTGACATAGCTACAGAATGCTTTATGGTTGTCTTTAGAGTCAGTGGTGATTTTGTTTTCATAACTAGCTTTGGAGGATTTTATGAGGGATCTCAGCTTCTTACTGAAGCTGACCAGTGAGTTTCTCCAATCATGGGATTTTACTCTTTTTTGCAACAGTTTCTTTCTTCTGTTGTAGAGTTTGTTTATGGCAGGGGACCACCAGATTGGCTTGCTTTTTTTGGAGGATAGCATATTGGTTCTGTTAGGGATTTCATGATCCATGCACTCATGTAAGTGCTTATAAAGTGCATTTGTGTAGGATTCCGCAGTCATACCTCTATTGTCTGTCAGCATGGGTGTCGTGAAGTTTGCCACTTCTGTCTTAAGAAGCGTGAAGTTGGTTTTGGAGAAATTTTTTACTGTGGTTTCCCTAATGGGGGGTGGGGGAGGGATGTGGATGTCTAGGGTGATTAGCTTATGGTCGGATCTAACCAATGAGGAATTGACCTCTGATGTGGAGCACTGGTTGCCCATGTTGGTAATAACCAGGTCTAGGATATTGCTGCCCCTGGTGGGGGTGTGGATAAGTTGATCCATGGCATTGGAATTTATGAATTCCAGAAAACATTGAGCAGAAGAGCTGGTACATGAGTAGTTTTCCCAGTTAATGGTAGGGTAGTTGAAATCGCCCATTATTAGGGTGTTAGGTTGTACCCTAATATTTTCCAGTGTATTAAGAAATGAGGAGTGGGAATCCTGGGGCATGGTGGGGGATCTGTAGCAAGCTACAATTTGGATTGCGGTCTTGCCCAGAGTTAGTTGCACTTGGATAATCTTGGATGCATTATGCTGAGCAACTAGCCTGGAGGTGTGGATATCCTTAATGAATATGGACACGCCTCCGCCTTTAGTCTTTCGGTCCAGGTTACATGGCCGAAAGGTGTGGTATGAATTATAGCCTGGTAATGCAGGGGTACTCTCTGGAGCCTTGAACCAGGTCTCTGTCACTGCACAGATGTCGATGTTCTCCATTTTAAGGAGTGCCTCGAGAGAGTGCATTTTGAAGTTTAGACTTCTAGCATTGAATAGCAATACCCTCAGATTCTTCTTGCCTGTACCTGTTAGGGTGGTGAATTTGTCATTTGAACCTTGCCTAAAAAAGGCACTATAGGGGTGGCTAGAGCCTTAGCCAGTATCCGGAATACCAGGGGCGACAGGTGCAGGCCATCTCTGGCAAAGCATCGTGGCTTGTCGATCATGTCATCCCAGACAGACAGATACTGGATCCCCTTAGAATGACACCAGAAGCTTAGCCATTTGTTGGAGTCAATCATTTTTTCCTTGTACTGTGGTATCATTCTGGGTGATGGCAGGATGCTACTCAGGGCTAGGGTCATACCTGCCTGGGCTACAAGATCGGACAGCTCCTCCATGTCCCTTTTCATGTAGTCCAAGGAGGTACATCTCAGGTCATTCACACCAACATAGACAATGATAGAGTCATATTTGTACTTGTTGTGGAGTGACCTGAGTGCATGCGTTATGTGGCAGATCCTGGCACCCGACAGGCAGCTGACAGTAACTTTCTCCTTGTTTAGCCTGGTGAGTGGAACATCAGTGTGCCTGACTATAGAGTCACCTATGACTAGAGTGTTGGGTACATTGTTATGCCTTATGGGCTGTGGTTGAGTGGCACACTGAGTTTGTGGGCTATGTTTCATTTGGGTTGTGTTGGGAGGTGGAGGTTGCTTGTGTTTCTGCTTTGGAGGTCCCTGTTGCTTGTGCAGGTTTTTACTGAGAGCCTCCGCAAATGTAGGTGTGTGTTTTGTGTTTCTATGTGTGTGTTTTGGTGGTGTAGGTTTTGAGGGACTATGTGCTGAGTGTGGTGTGGTGCAAGTGTTTACCTTCTCCTCTTGACTGTCTAGTCCAGTCTTAAGTGAAGAGAGCTTTGCTTCCAGTTTGGCTATATAAGTGCATCTCTCACAGGTTGTAGTGTTGGGTGGTAGGAGGAGAGGGTTGTCTGTGCACATGAGGCAATTACTGCATTGCCCCAAGATGCCCAGATTCATCAGGTAGACAGGAGAAAACACCGGGGGCTGACCCTTCGACATGCCTGGATAGGTGCTTATTTGTTAAGTACTAGAAACTGTTTTCCTCTAGACAGTGAGGAAAGTTGAGTGCTGTCGTAATTTGTAGCTTATGTGGTGCTTACAATACATTCTGAACAAGTGCTGAAACAAAAAACTGGCTAGTTCTAAGAAACAAAATTAAGCTAGAAGGCTTCCCTCCAACTCAGAAAGGCTTGGGCCCTAGAAGCCTACAAATAGTCCTGGACACCGCAAATTTATATCCAGGCTAGATTACCCACAGGAAAGGCAGGAAACAAGCTTAGAAAAAGTTTTTTGTTTTTTTTTTTTTAGTGGAAAGAGAGAAAGGAGTAGCAGAAACTAAGCTGATTGGCCTTCCCAAATGTTCTCCCTGTACTGGGTAGAATGAGGTAATGACACTAGACTGGGAGGAGGGTCCCAGATCAAATTTACACTAGGGGCGGGCAACTGCAAAGCCACCAACTAAACACTATACCAACAGGGAGGGAGAGTAGGAAACAAACTGCAGAAATGTTTCTCACAGCTGAAAAGCAGCAGTGAGCCTTTAAATGAAACTTTTAAACAGCTAAAGGAGCCTCTAAAAAAAAGAGTTTAACTGCAACAAGTTATCGGAAACAAACAACCCAACAGATGCTTAATAAAAGTGGACAATTTCCAGTTAATACCTCACATGCAGTGAAACTAGCTAGAAAAATACACAGTACACAAAGTGCTATAAATAACAAAGAAATAAAGAACAAAATAAACAAAAAACAGGATACTTAATGTTATATATTATAGCTCCGAGTTTGCTCAGTGTCCTTCCTTCAATTAGCTCAGTGTAAAATGGCAGAACACTCACAACTGAACTTCTTAGGAAACAGAAAGTTGAAACCTGAGACAGCTTTTAAGAAAGAAATCTCAAAAGAACCAATGAGGTGCTTAGTCTAAGCTGTAGTCCAGGTGACCTCAGTCAGCCAATGACCTCAAACAATTCTCTCTCACTGAAATGCCTGATGGCTTTGGCTAAACCAAGATGTCCCTGAATATGTGCTCAGACACACAGCCTCCACAAACACTAGGCCCAAATTTAAGCCTGAATATGGAAATGCTACAAATATCCCCACTACTTAGAAACAAACTGCAGAAATGTTTCTTACAGCTGAAAAGCAGCAGTGAGCCTTTGAATGAAAGTTTTAAACAGCTAAAGGAGCCTATAGAAAAAAGAGTTTAACTGCAACAAGTTATCAGAAACAAACAACTCAACAGATGCTTAATAAAAGTGGACAATTTCCAGCTAATACCTCACACACAGTGAAACTAGCTAGAAAAATAGACAGTACACAAAGTGCTATAAATAACAAAGAAATAAAGAACAAAATAAACAAAAAACAGGATACTTAATGTTATATATTATAGCTCCGAGTTTGCTCAGTGTCCTTCCTTCAATTAGCTCATTGTAAAAGATGTATAGTTATAGTCGTTTCTGTGTTGGTTTACTAGACTGGTAAATGAGAGAAGAGTGGTAGTTGTACTGTAGTGTGGCCGGAACCCGTGGTGTGTGGTGGACAGGAGTTTGTGTGTGTTCAGGGAATACATGACTTGAGACTGAATACACTTCTCTAGCAGCTTGGAGAGAGAAGACAGAATAGTTATAGGATGGTAATTAGAGAAGTCATAGGAATTACCACCTTTATGAAGAGGGATAATGTAAGACACTTTCCAGAATTGAGCGATGTAAGTTTCTTTTATGGAGCAGTTTATGAGGATAGAAACGGGGTAGGATAATGATTCTGCAGCTAAGTTAGTTGTTATGGGAGGTGATAGCTGTGAGGTACAATGCAGGAGGTCTTTTCTCTCACTCTCTCTCTCTCTTTAAGGATACTTGCATGCCACAGTGGTTTTTGTTTGGTATTCCCTCAGGTGGTTATATTGTGGAGAGGAGGAGTAGTAATATATTGGGGAGGTGGGACTGGAGAAATGGCTACTGCATTGTGATTTTTGTTAACACTCGCTATCATTTTGAACAAGTAATGGGATTTAATAAATAAAAACAAAACACAGAAAAGATCACTTTCCCTTATACACTAGTATTCACTACAGCCAGACCTTGCAGAGCTACCAGTGTCAGTGTTATGGTGGAATTTACAGATCATCTATGAAAAGGCCTTTTGGAGTCAGTAGTGTTGGAGTTTCTTCTTCTGATATCATCAGCTCAGCACAGTTCAGGAAATTCTGTAGCTCCCATTTTCAAGTGGAGCCATTTGTTTTTGAGTAATCTTCTACCAAAACAGGGCTCATTGAGTGTGTCTTATCAATTCCCATTTTATTGGAAAATACTGTTTGAATTGCTGTGACCTAGCGAATGCTGAATTCAACAAGTTCACATTATATCTGGGACAAGGAAGTTTCTCCTGTTCCCCAGTGCCATGCTATCTAGGAGTTAGTATGTTTATAAATTTACAGATGAAGGGGTGTGGAGGAATGAAGGGGACTTGCTCTCCCAGTAAAACATGGTTTTAGTTAATTTTCTATTCGTTCAACAATGTGTGGGTTCAGAGTGTTTTTCTTTGCTTTATGTAATGTACTCTCTTATGCAGTCCTTTCATTGAATCAATACAGAACCTGAGGGTGACAGTAGGATTTGAACAGGAAAACCTCCTGTCAGTGCACATTATCAGAACATGCACTGGACTGGTGGGGTATATTCATAGGTTCATAGGTATTTACTAGGCTAATGACCAGAAGGGCTTTTATATGCCTAGCCATGCATCCCAAATCTCTGACAAGTTCTGATATCCTTGAGAAGTAGCAAATGCTTTGGAGATGAAACATTTACAAGCAGGGGCCTGGGAGATGAACCATTAACAGGTTGCATGTATTCATTAATGACATAGGTGCCAAACCAGGAATTAATTTCCTTTTCCCATCCAGCTGTCCAAGTTACACTTGAATTGGGTTAGGGAGGAACGCTGTTTCACATGGATGGAGAGCCTGTTCCAGAGATGGGGTATTCTCTGGGATACACACCTGTCTCTCTAGTATACTAGGATGTAATGTAGGAAGTGAGCTAATAGTTGATATGTTAGGTAGAGAGAGAGTTACAGAAAGATGTTATGTAGGAAGAGAGCTAATAGTAGATATGTTAGGTAGAGAGAGAATTATAGTAGGATGTTATGTAGGACGAGAGCTAATAGTAGATATGCTAGGTAGAGAGAGAATTATAGTAGGATGTTATGTAGGAAGAGAGCTAATAGTAGATATGTTAGGTAGAGAGAGAATTATACTAGGATGTTATGTAGGAAGTGAGCTAATAGTAGATATGTTAAGTAGAGAGAGAATTATAATAGGATGTTATGTAGGAAGTGAGCTAATATCATATATGTAAGGTAGAGAGAGAATTATGGTAGGATGTTACGTAGGAAGAGAGCTAATAGTAGATATGTTAGGTAGAGAGAGAATTATAGTAGGATGTTATGTAGGAAGTGAGCTAATAGTAGATATGTTAGGTAGAGAGAGAATTATAGTCAGATGTTACGTAGGAAGAGAGCTAATAGTAGATATGTTAGGTAGAGAGAGAATTATAGTAGGAAGATATGTAGGAATTGAGCTAATAGTAGATATGTTAGGTAGAGAGAGAATTATAGTAGGAAGATATGTAGGAAGTGAGCTAATAGTAGATATGTTAGGTATTGAGAGAATTACAGTAGGATGTTATGTAGGAAGTGAGCTAATACTAGATATGTTAGGTAGAGAGAGAATTATAGTAGGATGTTATGCAGGAAGTGAGCTAATAGTAGATATGTTAGGTAGAGAGAGAATTATAGTAGGATGTTATGTAGGAAGTGAGCTAATAGTAGATATATTAGGTAGAGAGAGAATTATAGTAGGATGTTATGTAGGAAGTGAGCTAATAGTAGATATGTTAGGTAGAGAGAGAATTATAGTAGGATGTTATGTAGGAAGTGAGCTAATAGTAGATATGTTAGGTAGAGAGAGAATTACAGTAGGATGTTATGTAGGAATTGAGCTAATAGTAGATATCTTAGGTAGAGAGAGAATTATAGTAGGATGTTATGTAGGAAGTGAGCTAATAGTAGATATGTTAGAGAGAGAATTATAGTAGGGTGTTATGTAGGAAGAGAGCTAATAGTTGATATGTAAGGTAGAGAGAGAATTATAGTAGGATGATATGTAGGAAGTGAGCTAATAGTCGATATGTTAGGTAGACATAGAATTATAGTAGGATGTTATGTAGGAATTGAGCTAATAGTAGATATGTTAGGTAGAGAGACAATTATAGTAGGATGTTATGTAGGAAGTGAGCTAATAGTAGATATGTTAGGTAGAGAGAGAAATATAGTAGGATGTTATGTAGGAAGTGAGCTAATAGTAGATATGTTAGGTAGACAGAATTATAGTAGGATGTTATGTTGGAAGTGAGCTAATAGTAGATATGTTAGGTAGAGAGAGAAATATAGTAGGATGTTATGTAGGAAGTGAGCTAATAGTAGATATGTTAGGTAGAGAGAGAATTATAGTAGGATGTTATGTTGGAAGTGAGCTAATAGTAGATATGTTAGGTAGAGAGAGAAATATAGTAGGATGTTATGTAGGAAGTGAGCTAATAGTAGATATGTTAGGTAGAGAGAGAATTATAGTAGGATGTTATGTAGGAAGTGAGCTAATAGTAGATATGTTACGTAGAGAGAGAATTATAGTAGGATGTTATGTCATAGGTTCATAGGTTCATAGGTTCATACTAGGCTATCTGCCCGAGGGCATTTATAAGCCTAGCCCATAGTTTCGTGGCTTAAGCCACCCCTTTTGTATGGGGAACTATACCCATTATTTTGCTGTGCCTCTGTCTAGCAGTGACACTGAGGTAATCCCTGGAGTATATCTGCGATCTCCCATCCATTGGTCAAGATTTCTCTTGAACAAGGCCAGCAAGGTGCTCTGCCTCACATATACCGGGATTTTGTTCCACAGCATAGGGAGTCTTTGGGTGATGAATCTATCCCTCCAGCACGTCCTATTAATAGCCGTGTCGAGGTTTAAGTCTCCGCCCTTGTGGCTCTGACGGATCTAGATTTTTGAGGTGAAGCATATTCATCAACTCTGGGTTTGACATGGCCTTGTATGTCAGGCAAAGGTCACCTCTGAGCAAGCGGTGCGACTGAATAGAGCTGGAGTTCTTTCAGTCGGGCAGCATAGGACAGATTTTTGAGACCCTTTATCCTTTTGGTGAGGAACTTTTGTGGCCTCTAGCTGCTGCAAGTGTCGGGTCAGATACATTCGAATGGGGCATTGTACTCAATCATTGGTCTGATGAGTGATGAGTATAGGGAGACTATGACCTCCCTTGATCTAGATGTGAATCCCTTCATGATGAGGTGGGCAATGTAGAAGGTCTTCCTAACTACTTTAGCTACATGGGTGTCGAATGACAGGCTACTGTCAACCTGGGTCCCCAGGTCCCTGATAACTTCTTCTGTGCTCAGAGGATTACCACCTATATGGTAGCTAGGGTAACCTTGTTTTTCCTGAAGGGTATGACTATGCATTTTTGGCATTTAACTTTAGGCCATGGCTCTGGCACCAGTCATCCGCTTCTGTGAGACCCTTCTGAAGGATATCTGTGTCAGATGTGTTTGACCACGGCGCCAGTTTGCAGTCATCTGCAAACTTTGTCAGCCATAACCCTCCTGTGTTTGCTTGTACTTGGAAAAGTAGATGCCAAACAAGAGTGGGCCCAGGACTGAGCCCTGTGGGACACCACTTGTGACAGGCTTTGAGTCTGACATGGCACCAGCAACTCTGACCCTGTGGGTTCTGTCACTCATCCAGTTTGCAACCCATCTTGTGATGTATGGGTTAACATTTAAGCTGATGAGTTTTTCAATGATACCCGAGTGGGGTATTGTATCGAAGGCCTTTGCCAGATCGAGGTAGGCTGTATGGACTGCCTTTCCCTCATCAATGGCTTTGGTGACTGTTTCGAAAAAGTCAACCAAGTTTAAAAGGCATGATCTGCCTTTGACAAAGCCAAACTGGGTTGGATCCAAAGTCTGCAAATTCCCTATGTCTTTATTTATGAGGTCCATTATGATCCTCTCCATAGCTTTGCAGATAAGGCTTGTCAAGCTAATGGGCCGGTAATTTCCAGGGTCTGTGGAGGCACCGCCTTTGTGAAGTGGGACCACAGTCGCAGTGCGCCACTCCCTGGGTACGTATCCAGAGGTGAGACTATGATTAAACAGATGTCCTAGCTGTGGGTTTAATTCCTCGTTGAGTTCGTGGAGCACACAGCCTGGGACACCATCAGGTCCCATGGATGCTGTGTTTTTTGCTTTGGAGAGAGCAGTTCTCACTTGGGCGTTTGAGATGTTTGGGGGGCTGCAACCATTTGGTATAGATATCTCTCCTTTTGGGGGGGAGGGGGGGAGAAGTTTGCAGTGAACCTGTCAGCCAGTATGTTGGCAATGTCTGTAGGATCAGTAATCTTCACATCATTTTGAACTAGTTCTGAGCATATCTGGGAGTTTCCTCCCAGGTTTCTAACATAGCTAAAGAAGGCCTTATGATTGTCCTTTGAGTCTTTAGCTATTTTTCTCTCAAAATTTGCTTTGGATGATTTTATGAGAGCTCTTAGTTTTTTACCTATAGTGATCAAGGGTGTCTTACCTTTTAAGGATTTTGCTCTATCTTGTAGTAGCTTCCTCCTTTTGTTGTAGAGTTTGTTTATGGCTGGGGTCCACCAAACTGGACGCTTGCCCTTGGTACAAAGAGTCTTTGTTTTGCTTGGGATTGCCTTATCCATGCAGTGCTGCAGGTGCTGGTAGAAGGCATTTGTAAGTGATTCAGCGGCTTGAGTACTGTTTTCCGCCAGCTCGGGGACCTCACAGGAGACCACACTAGTCTTTAGAAGTGTGAAGTCGGCTTTCGAGAAGTTTTTACTGTGGTCTTTTTTATTTCAGGTGGGGGTGGGATGAGGACCTCCAGCAAGATTAGTTTGTGATCTGATCTCACCAGTGAGGGGTATACTTCCGGTGTTGAACATTGTGCTCCCATGTTCGTGATGATGAGATCAAGTATGTTTTCTCCTCTTGTGGGGATGGTGACTAGTTGTTCCATGGCATTTGAGTTTATGAATTCCAGGAACTTTTGGGCTAGGGTGTTTGGGCTTGAGTAGTGTTCCCAGTCTATATTAGGGTAATTGAAGTCACCTAGTATGATGGTGTTTGGAGATACATTTATCCCCTCCAGTGTTTTCAGGAAAGCCATGTGAGGTTCCTGAGTTTGTGAGGGTGGCCTGTAACATGCTACAATTTGCAGAGCAGTCTTGCCTATGGTTAACTGCACCTGGATGGTCTCCAATGCATCGTGCGTTGCCACCAGTCTTGAGGTGTGGGTGTCCTTGATGAATATGGATACCCCCCTCCTTTCTTGGTATTGTCCGGATTTTGGGGCCGGAACGCATGGTATGAGGTAAAACCTGTTAGTGCTGGGGTGCTCTCAGGAGCCTTGAACCAGGTTTCTGTCACAGCACAGACATCAATGTTCTCCATACTGAGAAGGGCCTCGAGTGTGTGCATGTTGAGATTTAGACGTCTGGCATTGAGCAGCATTACCCTTAGTTTTTTTCCTTTTTTGTGTTCTAGGGTGGTAGGTTTAGAATTTGAGCCTTGCCTAAAAAAGGCACTATGGGGTGGCAAGAGCCTTTGCCAATATCCGGAATCCCAGGGGTGACAGGTGCAAGCCGTCCCTTGCGAAGCAGCGTGGCTTGTCCAGCATGTCATCCCAGGCAGACAGACATTGGATCCCCTTTGAATGACACCAGAGTTTAAGCCAATTGTTAAAGCTGATCATCTTATCTCTGTATTGTGGCATCATTCTTGGTGAAGGTAGGATACTGCTCAAGGTCAGGGTCATACCTGCCTGGGCTACATAATCAGAGAGCTCCTCAATGTCTCTTTTCATGTAGTCCAAGGAGGTACGTCTCAGGTCGTTTACACCAGCGTGGACAATGACTGAGTCGTATTTGTACCTGCTGTTGAGAGACCTGAGTGCTTGCGTTATGTGGCGGATTCTAGCGCCCGACAGGCAGCTTACTGTAACTCTCCTTACTCAGTCTGGTGAGCGGGACGTCAGTGTGTCTGACTATGGAGTCACCAATGACTAGTGTGTCTGGCATTGTGTTTGGCCTTAAGGGCTGTGACTGTTTGACACTCTGACTGTGAGGTCTATGTGTTGCAGGTGTTGTGTTCTGAGGTGGTGGTTGTTTGGGTGTCTGCTTTGGTGGCCTCTGCTGTTTTGGTAGATTTCTGATCAGAGCCTCCAAGTATGTCTTTGTGTGTTTATGTGTATGATTTGAGGTTGTGATGGTACTATGTGAGACTGGGTCTATAGTGTGTGTGTGGTAACCTTCTCCTCCTGTCTGGTCTTGCCAGTCCTAAGTTGAGAGAGCTCAGCCTCCAGTTTGGCCGTATAGTTGCATCTCGCATGTATTTGTGTTTTGTGGGAGGAGGAGAGGGTTGTCTGTGTACATGAGGCAACTGTAACATTGCCTCAATATTCCCAGGTTCACCAGCTGAGCAGGAGAGGATACTAGCAACTGATCCCTCGACATGCTAGAAGGAATAGACAAAAAAACTTTAAAAAGAGATTCTGGGGGATGTGGGTGTCCGAGAAATGGGGTTTCACCTTTTTGGGGTACTATCTATAACAAGAGTGCTGTATCTCGGTGATAAGTACTGTAGGAGCAAGTGCTAGGTTTGACAGATACAGAATAGGCTACTCGGAGTTAGGTAGAGATGATATTTTTAGTTATAGGATATGCTGATTAGATCAGTAGTATAGTTCGAGGAAGGTAGTTTTAAGGGAAAATTTGAAGAGTGGACTTTAGGTAGCCCTAATAGCTCACTTCCTACATAACATCCTACTATAATTCTCTCTCTACCTAACATATCTACTAGAAGTGCGCTAATAGTAGATATGTTAGGTAGAGAGAGAATTATAGTAGGATGTTATGTAGGAAGTGAGCTAATAGTAGATATGTTAGGTAGAGAGACAATTATAGTAGGATGTTATGTAGGAAGTGAGCTAATAGTAGATATGTTAGGTAGAGAGACAATTATAGTAGGATGTTATGTAGGAAGTGAGCTAATAGTAGATATGTTAGGTAGAGAGAGAATTATAGTAGGATATTATGCAGATGAAACATTTACAAGCAGGGGCCTGGGAGATGAACCATTACCAGGTTGCATGTATTCATTAATGATATAGGTGCCAAACCAGGAATGAATTTCCTTTTCCCATCCAGCTGTCCAAGTTACATTTGAATTGGGTTAGGGAGGAATGCTGTTTCACATGGATAGGGAGCCTGTTCCAGAGATGGGGTATTCTCTTGGATACATACCTGTCTCTCTAGGAGGTCCTATTTATATCAGAACCAAGATTTAAGCCTTTAGAATAGGTAATTCTGGTACTGTTTGTTTTGTGGATACGCAGGAAGTCCATCAGAGTGGGGTCTGACAATGCCCTGTATGCCAGGCACAGATCTCCCCTCGAAAGCCTATAGGAGACAGAAAACAGGGATAGGGCCTTAAGGCGGTCTGCATAGGACATTTTATTTACATCCTGTATTCTTTTATGAGGAACCTCTGTAGACGTTCCACTTGTTGAATATGCCTAGTTAGGTACATACTAAAGGGGGCAATGTACTCAATGATAGGTCTAACAAAAGAAGTCAGGTACAGTTCCACAACTGAATGAACAAAATCCAAAAGTTTGTAAAAACAAAGAACTTTAATGTGGAGATAGATGAGCGCTTTAACAATTTAAAAAATGCTTCCTCAGATCAAAGAATGAAACTGAAAAACTTCTTATATATACAATGAGTAAGTAAAATCAATTAAATAATCAATCTATTAAGGCATCTCATTAAATCTTGTAATAGTGAAGTCAGCATAACCAAAAAAACATTGTGCTTAAAGGCATGTACATAGTTTATCTCTAAAATATATAATGCATAAAAAACACATATACATATAAAAATATATGTGAATGAGTATGTATTATCTTAAACTTCTACTATTGTCTGGTTTTAGGGGAACAACATCATTAAGGCCAGAGCCCTTATGTGCTCTGAGCCTTAAAATCCACCTGGTTTCACTGTGTTCAGTGTCATTGGTTAAATCACCCAACCTCATATCTTCCTTCACTGTTTCTATCACATGAAATAAAAACGTATGTTGATTCCCCTCTTGTTCTATATGCTTTGCTAATGCACTATATTCTAGCCACTTATTGATGCAATATACATGGTCCCTTATTCGTTCGTGAAGACATATGTTGGTTTTACCAACATAAAGTTTTATTACAGCACTCATAAATAGCTAAATAAACTAAATTCTTGTTGTTGAAGTTGGCTAAGATGTTGAATCTAAATTCGTGACCAGAGTCAGAATGTATAAATACTGGATGTTCGAGTATGTAATGGCAAAAATTACATGCCCCACATTTTTTTGTACCTTTCATCCCATTATTTGCCCCTACATCTTTTCCTTTAGGGTCACAAAGCTGTCTCCTCTGGGATTTTTTGTTCCTATAAATAAAATAGGGCATCTTTCCTATATCTATTATTTATTTATTTGCAGTTTGTTTACCAGAATAGTGCATTGGGACACAAGGAACCCATCCAGTAAATTACAAGTATAATATGTTTCAGAATTACAAGATTACAGGATAACCATTCCTACAAATTTCACAAAACAGTTTATCAGACATTAGAAAGAGAATAAACTGTAATAACAGTTACAATAAATTAGCCTGTGAAAAATTCCATTATATATAAATTAAGGTAGTAAAAAAAGAATGCAAATTCCTTCTGGAGATTATGGGCTAAAGGAGGTTATCAGAAGATATGCTTGGGTAGAGAGAGAATTATAGTAGGATGTTATGTAGGAATTGAGCTAATAGTAGATATGTTAGGTAGAGAGAGAATTATAGTAGGATGTTATGTAGGAAGAGAGCTAATAGTAGATATGTTAGGTAGAGAGAGAGAATTACAGTAGGATGTTATGTAGGAAGTCAGCTAATAGTAGATATGTTAGGTAGAGAGAGAATTATAGTAGGATGTTATATAGGAAGTGAGCTAATAGTAGATGTATTAGGAAGAGAGAGAATTATGGTAGGATGTTATGTAGGAAAAGAGCTAATAGTAGACATGTTAGGTATTTTCAAGTGTAGCTCCCATTTTCAAGTGGAGCCATTTGTTTTTGAGTAATCTTCTACCAAAACAGGGATCATTGAGTGTGTCTTATCAATTCCCATTTTATTGGAAAATACTGTTTGAATTGCTGTGACCTAGCGAATGCTGAATTCAACAAGTTCACATTATATCTGGGACAAGGAAGTTTCTCCTGTTCCCCAGTGCCATGCTATCTAGGAGTTAGTATGTTTATAAATTTACAGATAAAGGGGTGTGGAGGAATGAAGGGGACTTGCTCTCCCAGTAAAACGTGGTTTTAGTTAATTTTCTATTCGTTCAACAATGTGTGGGTTCAGAGTGCTTTTCTTTGCTTTATGTAATGTACTCTCTTATGCAGTCCTTTCATTGAATCAATACAGAGCCTGAGGGTGACAGTGGGATTTGAACAGGAAAACCTCCTGTCAGTGCACATTATCGGAACATGCACTGGACTGGTGGGGTATATTCATAGGTTCATAGGTATTTACTAGGCTAATGACCAGAAGGGCTTTTATATGCCTAGCCATGCATCCCAAATCTCTGACAAGTTCTGATATCCTTGAGAAGTAGCAAAGGCTTTGGAGATGAAACATTTACAAGCAGGGGCTTGGGAGATGAACCATTAACAGGTTGCATGTATTCATTAATGACATAGGTGCCAAACCAGGAATGAATTTCCTTTTTCCATCCAGCTGTCCAAGTTACACTTGAATTGGGTTAGGGAGGAACGCTGTTTCACATGGATGGGGAGCCTGTTCCAGAGATGGGGTATTCTCTCGGATACATACCTGTCTCTCTAGTATACTAGGATGTAATGTAGGAAGTGAGCTAATAGTAGATATGTTAGGTAGAGAGAGAATTACAGTAGGATGTTATGTAGGAGAGCTAATAGTAGATATGTTAGGCAGAGAGAGAATTATAGTAGGATGTTATGTAGGAAGAGAGCTAATAGTAGATATGTTAGGTAGAGAGAGAATTATAGTAGGATGTTATGTAGGAAGTGAGCTAATAGTAGATATGTTAGGTAGAGAGAGAATTATAGTAGGATGTTATGTAGGAAGTGAGCTAATATCATATATGTTAGGTAGAGAGAGAATTATGGTAGGATGTTACATAGGAAGAGAGCTAATAGTAGATATGTTAGGTAGAGAGAGAATTATAGTAGGATGTTATGTAGGAAGTGAGCTAATAGTAGATATGTTAGGTAGAGAGAGAATTATAGTCGGATGTTACGTAGGAAGAGAGCTAATAGTAGATATGTTAGGTAGAGAGAGAATTATAGTAGGAAGATATGTAGGAATTGAGCTAATAGTAGATATGTTAGGTAGAGAGAGAATTATAGTAGGAAGATATGTAGGAAGTGAGCTAATAGTAGATATGTTAGGTATTGAGAGAATTACAGTAGGATGTTATGTAGGAAGTGAGCTAATAGTAGATATGTTAGGTAGAGAGAATTATAGTAGAATGTTATGTAGGAAGTGAGCTAATAGTAGATATGTTAGGTAGAGAGAGAATTATAGTAGGATGTTATGTAGGAAGTGAGCTAATAGTAGATATATTAGGTAGAGAGAGAATTATAGTAGGATGTTATGTAGGAAGTGAGCTAATAGTAGATATGTTAGGTATAGAGATAATTATAGTAGGATGTTATGTAGGAAGTGAGCTAAAAGATATGTTAGGTAGAGAGAGAATTATAGTAGAATGTTATGTAGGAAGTGAGCTAATAGTAGATATCTTAGGTAGAGAGAGAATTATAGTAGGATGTTATGTAGGAAAAGAGCTAATACTAGGTATGTTAGGTAGACAGAGAATTATATTAGGAAGTTATGCAGGAAGTGAGCTAATAGTAGATATGTTAGAGAGAGAATTATAGTAGGGTGTTATGTAGGAAGAGAGCTAATAGTAGATATGTTAGGTAGAGAGAGAATTATAGTAGGATGATATGTAGGAAGTGAGCTAATAGTAGATATGTTAGATAGAGAGAGAATTATAGTCAGATGTTACGTAGGAAGAGAGCTAATAGTAGATATGTTAGGTAGAGAGAGAATTATAGTAGGAAGATATGTAGGAATTGAGCTAATAGTAGATATGTTAGGTAGAGAGAGAATTATAGTAGGAAGATATGTAGGAAGTGAGCTAATAGTAGATATGTTAGGTATTGAGAGAATTACAGTAGGATGTTATGTAGGAAGTGAGCTAATAGTAGATATGTTAGGTAGAGAGAGAATTATAGTAGAATGTTATGTAGGAAGTGAGCTAATAGTAGATATGTTAGGTAGAGAGAGAATTATAGTAGGATGTTATGTAGGAAGTGTGCTAATAGTAGATATATTAGGTAGAGAGAGAATTATAGTAGGATGTTATGTAGAAAGTGAGCTAATAGTAGATATGTTAGGTAGAGAGAGAATTATAGTTGGATGTTATATAGGAAGTGAGCTAAAAGATATGTTAGGTAGAGAGAGAATTATAGTAGAATGTTATGTAGGAAGTGAGCTAATAGTAGATATGTTAGGTAGAGAGAGAATTATAGTTGGATGTTATCTAGGAAGTGAGCTAATAGTAGATATGTTAGGTAGAGAGAGAATTACAGTAGTATGTTATGTAGGAATTGAGCTAATAGTAGATATCTTAGGTAGAGAGAGAATTATAGTAGGAAGTTATGCAGGAAGTGAGCTAATAGTAGATATGTTAGAGAGAGAATTATAGTAGGGTGTTATGTAGGAAGAGAGCTAATAGTAGATATGTTAGGTAGAGAGAGAGAATTATAGTAGGATGATATGTAGGAAGTGAGCTAATAGTAGATATGTTAGGTAGAGATAGAATTATAGTAGGATGTTATGTAGGAATTGAGCTAATAGTAGATATGTTAGGTAGAGAAAGAATTATAGTAGGATGTTAAGTTGGAAGTGAGCTAATAGTAGATATGTTAGGTAGAGAGAGAAATATAGTAGGATGTTATGTAGGAAGTGAGCTAATAGTAGATATGTTAGGTAGAGAGAGAATTATAGTAGGATGTTATGTTGGAAGTGAGCTAATAGTAGATATGTTAGGTAGAGAGAGAAATATAGTAGGATGTTATGTAGGAAGTGAGCTAATAGTAGATATGTTAGGTAGAGAGAGAATTATAGTAGGATGTTATGTTGGAAGTGAGCTAATAGTAGATATGTTAGGTAGAGAGAAATATAGTAGGATGTTATGTAGGAAGTGAGCTAATAGTAGATATGTTAGGTAGAGAGAGAATTATAGTAGGATGTTAAGTTGGAAGTGAGCTAATAGTAGATATGTTAGGTAGAGAGAGAAATATAGTAGGATGTTATGTAGGAAGTGAGCTAATATTAGATATGTTAGGTAGAGAGAGAAATATAGTAGGATGTTATGTAGGAAGTGAGCTAATAGTAGATCTGTTAGGTAGAGAGAGAATTATAGTAGGATGTTATGTATGAAGTGAGCTAATAGTAGATATGTTAGGTAGAGAGAGAATTATAATAGGATGTTATGTAGGAAGAGCGCTAACAGTAGACATGTTAGTTAGAGAGAGAATTATATTAGGATGTTATGTAGGAAGTGAGCTTATAGTAGATATGTTAGATAGAGAGAGAATTATAGCAGGATGTTACGTAAGAAGAGAGCTACTAGTAGATATGGTAGGTAGAGAGAGAATTATAGTAAGATGTTACGTAGGAAGAGAGCTAATAGTAGATATGTAAGGTAGAGAGAGAGAATTATAGTAGGATGTTATGTAGGAAGTGAGCTAATAGTAGATATGTTAGGTAGAGAGAGAATTATAGTAAGATGTTATGTAGGAAGAGAGCTAATAGTAGTTATGTTAGGTAGAGAGAGAATTATAGTAGGATGTTATGTAGGAAGTGAGCTAATAATAGATGTGTTAGGTAGAGAGAGAATTATAGTAGGATGTTATGTAGGAAGTAAGCTAATAGTTGATATGTTAGGTAGAGAGAGAATTATAGTAGGATGTTATGCAGGAAGAGAGCTAATAGAAGATATGTTAGGTAGAGAGAGAATTATAGTAGGATGCTATGCAGGAAGTGAGCTAATAGTAGATCTGTTAGGTAGAGAGAGAATTATAGTAGGAAGTTATGTAGGAAGTGAGCTAATAGTATATATGTTAGGCAGAGAGAGAATTGGAGTAGGATGTTATGTAGGAAGTGAGCTAATAGTAGATATGTTAGGTAGAGACAGAATTATAGTAGGATGTTATGTAGGAAGTGAGCTAATAGTAGATATGTTAGGTAGAGAGAGAATTATAGTAGGATGTTATGTCGGAAGTGAGCTAATAGTAGATATGTTAGGTAGAGAGAGAAATATAGTATTTATTATTTATTTATTGTATTTTACATTTGTTGACCGGGAAGGTCCGACTGGATACATGTCCATTTTCAGAGAAGGCCCGAGGAGAAAAGCTCCAACACTGACAAATAGGTAAAATATATGTTAATAGAATACAGATTGTTCTCCTTTGGTAGTTTACACAAAAAAGAGGAGACATTATAAAGTATTTAAATACACTACTCCAAGTATATATAAAATGTTACACACACGTCTTATAGCATTCTTTTTCTTTTTTTAGGCTGACCCTTAGGATAGTTTGATAGGGTATTAGTTTAAGAAGAAAAGAAAAGAGATTTACATGGAAGAAGGGATAAGGAGGAATCAGATGAGAGAGAGGTAAAGGTTAAATAGGTTAGACCTGGTAAAGGAAGAAGATTACTTTAGTAGGATGTTATGTAGGAAGTGAGCTAATGGTAGATATGTTAGGTAGAGAGAGAATTATAGTAGAATGTTATTTAGGAAGTGAGCTAATAGTAGATATGTTAGGTAGAGAGACAATTATATTAGAATGGTATGTAGGAAGTAAGCTAATAGTAGATATGTTAGGTAGAGAGAGAATTATAGTAGGATGTTATGTAGGAAGACAGCTAATAGTAGATATGTTAGGTAGAGAGACAATTATATTAGGATGGTATGTAGGAAGTGAGCTAATAGTAGATATGTTAGGTAGAGAGAGAATTATAGTAGGATGTTATGTAGGAAGTGAGCTAATAGTAGATATGTTAGGTAGAGAGAGAATTATAGTAGGATGTAATGTAGGAAGTGAGCTAATAGTAGATATGTTAGGTAGAGAGAGAATTATAGTAGGATGTTATGTAGGAAGTGAGCTAATAGTAGATAAGTTAGGTAGAGAATTATAGTAGGATGTTATGAAGGAAGTGAGCTAATAGTAGATATGCTAGGTAGAGAGAGAATTATAGTAGGATGTTATGTAGGAAGTGAGCTAATAATAGATATGTTAGGTAGATAGAGAATTATAGTAGGATGTTATGTAGGAAGTAAGCTAATAGTAGATATGTTAGGTAGAGAGAGAATTATAGTAGGATGTTATGTAGGGAGTGAGCTAATAGTAGATATGTTAGGTAGAGAGGGAATTATAGTAGGATGTTATGTAGGAAGTGAGCTAATAGTAGATATGTTAGGTAAAGAGAGAATTATAGTAGGATGTTATGTAGGAAGTGAGCTAATAGTAGATATGTTAGGTATAGAGAGAATTATAGTAGGATGTTATGTAGGGAGTGAGCTAATAGTAGATATGTTAGGTAGAGAGAGAATTATAGTAGGATGTTATGTAGAAAGAGAGCTAATAGATATGTTAGGTGGAGAGAGAATTATAGTAGAATGTTATGTAGGAAGTGAGCTAATAGTAGATATGTTAGGTAGAGAGAGAATTATAGTAGGATGTGATGTAGGAAGTGAGCTAATGGTAGATATGTTAGGTAGAGAGAGAATTATAGTAGGAAGTTATGTAGAAAGTGAGCTAATAGTAGATATGTTAGGTAGAGCGAGAATTATAGTAGGATGTTATGTAGCAAGTGAGCTAATAGTAGATATGTTAGGTAGAGAGAGAATTATAGTAGGATGTTATGTAGGAAGAGAGATAATAGTAGATATGTTAGGTAGAGAGAGAATTATAGTAGGATGTTATGTAGGAAAAGAGCTAATAGTAGATATGTTAGGTAGAGAGAGAATTATAGTAGGATGATATATAGGAAGTGAGCTAATAGTAGATATGTTAGGTAGAGAGAGAATTGTAGTAGGATGTTATGTAGGAAGAGAGATAATAGTAGTTATGTTAGGTAGAGAGAGAATTATAGTAAGATATTATGTAGGAAGAGAGCTAATAGTAGATATGTTAGGTAGAGAGAGAATTGTAGTAGGATGTTATGTAGGAAGAGAGATAATAGTAGTTATGTTAGGTAGAGAGAGAATTATAGTAAGATATTATGTAGGAAGAGAGCTAATAGTAGATATGTTAGGTAGAGAGAGAGAGAATTATAGTAGGATGTTATGTAGGAAGTGAGCTAATAGTAGATATGTTAGGTAGAGAGAGAATTATAGTAGGATGTTATGTAGGAAGACAGCTAATAGTAGATATGTTAGGTAGAGAGAGAATTATAGTAAGATGTTATGTAGGAAGAGAGCTAATAGTAGATATGTTAGGTAGAGAGAGAGAATTATAGTAGGGGGTTATGTAGGAAGTGAGCTTACAGTAGATATGTTAGGTAGAGACAGAATTATGGTAGAATGTTATGTAGGAAGTGAGCTAATAGTAGATATGTTAGGTAGAGAGAGAATTATAGTAGGATGTTATGTAGGAAGTGAGCTAATAGTAGATATGTTAGGTAGAGAGAGAATTATAGTAAGATGTTATGTAGGAAGAGAGCTAATAGTAGATATGTTAGGTAGAGAGAGAATTATAGTAGGATGTTATGTAGGAAGTGAGCTAACAGTAGATATGTTAGGTAGAGAGAGAATTATAGTAGGAAGTTATGTAGGAAGTGAGCTAATAGTAGATATGTTAGGTAGAGAGAGAATTATAGTAGGAAGTTATGTAGGAAGTGAGCTAATAGTAGATATGTTAGGTAGAGAGAGAAATATAGTAGGATGTTATGTAGGAAGAGAGCTAATGGTAGATATGTTAGGTAGAGAGAATTACAGTAGGATGTTATGTAGGAAGTGAGCTAATAGTAGATATGTTAGGTAGAGAGAGAATTATAGTAGGATGTAATGTAGGAAGAGAGCTAATAGTAGATATGTTAGGTAGAGAGACAATTATATTAGGATGTTATGTAGGAAGTGAGCTAACAGTAGATATGTTAGGTAGAGAGAGAATTATAGTTGGATGTTATGTAGGAAGTGAGCTAACAGTAGATATGTTAGGTAGAGATAGAATTATATTACGATGTTATGTAGGAAGTGAGCTAATAGTGGATATGTTAGGTAGAGAGAGAATTATAGTAGGATGTTATGTGGGAAGTGAGATAATAGTAGATATGTTAGGTAGAGAGAGAATTATAGTAGGATGTTATGTAGGAAGTGAGCTAATAGTAGATATGTTAGGTAGTGAGAGAATTATAGTAGGATGTTATGTAGGAAGTGAGCTAATAGTAGATATGTTAGGTAGAGAGAGAATTATAGTTGGATGTTATGTAGGAAGAGAGCTAATAGTAGATATGTTAGGTAGAGAGAGAATTATAGTAGGATATTATGTAGGAAGTGAGGTAATAGTAGATATGTTAGGTAGAGAGAGAATTATAGTAGGATGTTATGTAGGAAGAGAGCTAACAGTAGATATGTTAGGCAGAGAGAGAATTATATTAGGATGTTATGTAGGAAGTGAACTAAGTAGATATGTTAGGTAGAGAGAGAATTATAGTAGGATGTTATGTAGGAAGTGAGCTAATAGTAGATATGTTAGGTAGTGAGAGAATTATATTAAGATGTTATGTAGGAAGTGAGCTAATAGTAGATATGTTAGGTAGAGAGAGAATTATAGTAGGATGTTATGTAGGAAGAGAGCTAATAGTAGATATGTTAGGTAGAGAGAGAATTATAGTAGGATGTTATGTAGGAAGTGAGCTAATAGTAGATATGTTAGGCAGAGAGAGAATTATAGTAGGATGTTATGTAGGAAGTGAGCTAATAGTAGATATGTTAGGTAGAGAGAGAATTATAGTAGGATGTTATGTAGGAAGAAAGCTAACAGTAGATATGATTAGGCAGAGAGAGAGAATTATAGTAGGATGTTATGTAGGAAGTGAGCTAATAGTAGATATGTTAGGTAGAGAGAGAATTATAGTATGATGTTATGTAGGAAGTGAGCTAATGGCAGATATGTTAGGTAGAGAGAGAATTATAGTAGGAAGTTATGTAGAAAGTGAGCTAATAGTAGATATGATAGGTAGAGAGAGAATTATAGTAGGATGTTATGTAGGAAGTGAACTAATAGTAGATATGTTAGGTAGAGAGAGAATTATAGTAGGATGTTATGTATGAAGTGAGCTAATAGTAGATATGATAGGCAGAGAGAGAATTATAGTATGATGTTATGTAGGAAGTGAGCTAATGGTAGATATGTTAGGTAGACAGAGAATTATAGTATGAATTATGTAGAAAGTGAGCTAATAGTAGATATTTTAGGTAGAGAGAGAATTATAGTAGGATGTTATGTAGGAAGTGAGCTAATAGTAGATATGTTACGTAGAGAGAGAATTATAGTAGGATGTTATGTAGGAAGTGAGCTAATGGTAGATATGTTAGGTAGAGAGAGAATTATAGTAGGAAGTTATGTAGAAAGTGAGCTAATAGTAGATATGATAGGTAGAGAGAGAATTATAGTAGGATGTTATGTAGGAAGTGAACTAATAGTAGATATGTTAGGTAGAGAGAGAATTATAGTAGGATGTTATGTAGGAAGTGAGCTAATAGTAGACATGTTAGGTAGAGAGAGAATTATAGTAGGATGTTATGTAGGAAGAATGCTAACAGTAGATATGATTAGGCAGAGAGAGAGAATTATAGTAGGATGTTATGTAGGAAGTGAGCTAATAGTAGATATGTTAGGTAGAGAGAGAATTATAGTATGATGTTATGTAGGAAGTGAGCTAATGGTAGATATGTTAGGTAGAGAGAGAATTATAGTAGGAAGTTATGTAGAAAGTGAGCTAATAGTAGATATGATAGGTAGAGAGAGAATTATAGTAGGATGTTATGTAGGAAGTGAACTAATAGTAGATATGTTAGGTAGAGAGAGAATTATAGTAGGATGTTATGTATGAAGTGAGCTAATAGTAGATATGATAGGCAGAGAGAGAATTATAGTATGATGTTATGTAGGAAGTGAGCTAATGGTAGATATGTTAGGTAGACAGAGAATTATAGTATGAATTATGTAGAAAGTGAGCTAATAGTAGATATTTTAGGTAGAGAGAGAATTATAGTAGGATGTTATGTAGGAAGTGAGCTAATAGTAGATATGTTACGTAGAGAGAGAATTATAGTAGGATGTTATGTAGGAAGAGAGCTAATAGTAGATATGTTAGGTAGAGAGAGATTTATAGTAGGATGTTATGTAGGAAGTGAGCTAATAGTAGATATGTTAGGTAGAGAGAGAATTATAGTAGGATGTTATGTAGGAAGTGAGCTAACAGTAGATATGTTAGGTAGAGAGAGAATTATAGTAGGATGTTATGTAGGCAGTGAGCTAACAGTAGATATGTTAGGTATAGAGAGAATTATAGTAGGATGCTATGTAGGAAGAGAGCTAATAGTAGATATGTTAGGTAGTGAGAGAATTATATTAAGATGTTATGTAGGAAGTGAGCTAATAGTAGATATGTTAGGTAGAGAGAGAATTATAGTATGATGTTATGTAGGAAGTGAGCTAATGGTAGATATGTTAGCTAGAGAGAGAATTATAGTAGGAAGTTATGTAGAAAGTGAGCTAATAGTAGATATGATAGGTAGAGAGAGAATTATAGTAGGATGTTATGTAGGAAGTGAACTAATAGTAGATATGTTAGGTAGAGAGAGAATTATAGTAGGATGTTATGTAGGAAGTGAGCTAATAGTAGATATGATAGGCAGAGAGAGAATTATAGTATGATGTTATGTAGGAAGTGAGCTAATGGTAGATATGTTAGGTAGACAGAGAATTATAGTATGAATTATGTAGAAAGTGAGCTAATAGTAGATATTTTAGGTAGAGAGAGAATTATAGTAGGATGTTATGTAGGAAGTGAGCTAATAGTAGATATGTTACGTAGAGAGAGAATTATAGTAGGATGTTATGTAGGAAGAGAGCTAATAATAGATATGTTAGGTAGAGAGAGAATTACAGTACGATGTTATGTAGGAAGTGCGCTAATAGTAGATATGTTAGATAGGGAGAGAATTATAGTAGGATGTTATGTAGGAAGTGAGCTAATAGTAGATATGTTAGGTAGAGAGAGAATTATGGTAGGATGTTATGTAGGAAGAGAGCTAATAATAGATATGTTAGGTAGAGAGAGAATTACAGTAGGATGTTATGTAGGACGTGCGCTAATAGTAGATATGTTAGATAGGGAGAGAATTATAGTAGGATGTTATGTAGGAAGTGAGCTAACAGTAGATATGTTAGGTAGAGAGAGAATTATAGTAGGATGTTATGTAGGAAGAGAGCAAGAGCATTCCCATTGTGAGATCAGGTGTGAGTGAAGTAAAGTTTTAAAGATAGAGAGACTATTATTGGTATGGATAAGAGGTGCGAGAGAATTCCAGTGACGTGCTAAGCAGAAGGACAGAAGATATTTGCCTTGAGGCCAGTTACATTCTCATCCGTATATAAAACATGCCAATGTCTGCAAACTATATCTTTAATAACATTAGCCTCCCTACTGTATGTTAAACTGAAATAGACCTTTCTATTTTTAGACTTTCGATTTTGCACATTGCCTCTATGGGGTGAAGAATAAAAAAGTTTACTCAAACCTTCCCTTTCTTTCTTAACTCACTCACTGGACTTACATCTTTTCCCAGTTAGGGGTCACCACAGTGGAACTCCGGTCCGCTAATGATTGGCAGTAGATTTTTACGTACTGGCTTGCCGGGCCTAATGCACAACCTTCAATGAAGGAATGTCCCTTCACGCATGTCGACACACAGAAGACGGTCTAACTGAGAATCGAACGTGCAACATCTAAGTGTGAGGCGACAATGCTACCGCAGCACCACCACCGCAGTTCTTAACTAACTCACTATTTTTTCAATTTCAGTACTATCATACCCTCTATTCTCAAAACCTCTCCCAAGCCTAATTCCTTCTCAAAATCAGTGTCATCCACTGTTAGCCTAGAGAGAAGTAGCATTTGTCCCTTGACAACATTGGGGAATATATGTCCCGGATGAATGCTATCTCGGTGCAAATATGAAGGAACATAGCATTCCTTTCTAAAAACATTTGCAGAGATACTATTGTTGTAAATATTCTTCTCGATATGGATATCTAAATAGTTAATACTACTAGGAGAATACACAGCCGTGAATTTCAAAAAGTCACTGCTAGTATTCATCTGTTCTAAAAAAAATTTGCAAAACTCTTTCTCTGTTCCTTTCCGTAGCAGAAATAGGTCATCCACAAAATGGCAAAAAAATACCATGTTCTTCCCTAATAAACACTTAATGTGCTGGGATTCCCATTCTGCCATAATTAGGTTGGCATAGGTATTGGCACAAGGAGTGCTCATAGCTACACCAGCCCACTGTAGGTAATAATCTCGATCAAAAATGAATACATTGTGTTCCAATGCCATTTCTAGTAAGAAACAAATAATATCTGTTTGTTGCATATTATAATCACTATTCCTAGCAATAAAAGCTTTCATCATTTCAATCTCTTGTAAATTGGGGATCACAGTAAACAAAGATATTACATCCATTGTTACAAACAAATCAAAAGTACGATGTTCAGCAAACTTCAAATATCCATGCAACTCCTCTAGAAACTGCTTGCTATCTTTTAGTATTAAATCATACTTATCTAAAACTGGTCTCAGGTGTTTTTCAATGTAAATGGAAAAGGTTTGGTTAATCAGCCAGTCCCTGATACAATAGGTCTAAACTTAGGGGTATATGGATCTTTATGTATTTTGGGC
Source organism: Protopterus annectens (assembly GCF_019279795.1). Taxonomy (NCBI): domain Eukaryota; kingdom Metazoa; phylum Chordata; order Ceratodontiformes; family Protopteridae; genus Protopterus; species Protopterus annectens. The sequence continues at coordinate 1,293,217,598 of NC_056747.1, forward strand.
AAACCATATAAGTTGGGTACTAAAGGGTGTTCCACTATGAAATACTGAAACATTTCCTTAGACATAATACCCATTTGCAAAATCTCCATCAATGCTTTCTGAATTTCCTCTTTCATATTATATATAACATTTCCATTTATCGTTTTATATGTGCATGCATCATTTAACATACCTCTAATAGTGTCAAAATAAAAACGCCTATTCATAACTACTACTAGACTGCCTTTGTCAGCTGCTTGGATAACTATTCTGTCATCATTTTGTAGTTTGTTAAGAGCCATTCGCTCATCTGAAGTCATGTTCACAAATTTCCTACTCTTCCTATTTCCATAGAAATATTTATAGACATCTTCACATAATTTTATAAAAACATCTAAAGCAGGGTTCGAAGCAGGTACAAAAGCGATAGGTTTCTTAAATAAGCAGATAGCATTATTAAACTCTTTAAATATGACTTTTAAAAACACATTTCTTATAAAAAGTCTAAAATCTAATACATTTTCAGGTAAATCAGCAACCTGAGCTGGAATAAAGGACAAGCCTTTGTTAAGTACCTTAAGTTCAATTTCTGAAAGAACCCGGTCAGAAATGTTCCATAGTAGTTTACCTCGTTCATATTCCACATTTTTTCAGAGGGTGGTGGTTGTTGTTGAAAAACTGTTGCTTCCTCTTTGTTCTGCCCCTGTTCGATGTATTCTCCAATTATTTCATTCTGTTCTTCCTGAAAGGAAGCGGTAGAGTAGACAAAGCCTGGTCGTTCACAGCCACCCCAGTTTTCTTTCTGACTACTCGCTCCGTTTCACATATCCTTTCCCTCCGTTCGACAAAGACATTAGGAGTCTCATGCACAAGTGGAGTGCTATACACTGAATGTATTTGCACACTGAGAGCTGTGGGCAGAGCTTCTATCTGCTGTTGTACGGGTGTAGTCACAGTAGATCTCGTTTCATTGGTCGCTTCCTCTGCAGTTGAACTATGTGCAGTCCTCTGTTCCCTGGGCCAAGTGAACACCCAGTTGTTTTTGAAATCATGGATATCTCTTTGTAGTTTCTTCTTTTTCTGAGCCAAAAGTCTCTGCTCATTAGCAGATACATGATCAATAAGCTCACAACACCATATATCTGCAAAATCATCACCATCTTCCTTATATAATTCATTCTGCAATGATTGTATTTTATTAATCAGCTTGTGTTCTATAGGCAGAAAAAAAGTCTATTAAAAGCTTAATATATCTGGAGCTGGTATCCAAATGTATTTGTTGCCACTTGGCAATAAATTTGGATAAGACTCCCCGTACGTGGTCACATTAAAAACACGTAGTCCTCTGGGTATTACCTTTAGGGAAATAAATGCCTCAAAGTGAAGTCTTTGACACTGAAATCTTTTAAGTTGGTACAGTTCATTTTCCATTTGCTTCATAATGTTATGAACCTTAAGCTTCTCTCGTTCATTGTCAATGCCTGATGAAATAGCCATATGTGCCTCAATGTCCAGCAGTGGATTACTATCCATGCACATAAAATTCACCAAGAGTTC